>NC_134495.1:525149-596061 GCF_040206685.1 Ascaphus truei
GAGTGTGTGTGTCCGAGTGTGTGTGTCCGAGTGTGTGTGTCCGAGTGTGTGTGTCCGAGTATGTCCATCTTGTTCAGACCCCCCACGGGCCCCCTTATCACCTTCCCCTCACCCCTACCGGCATCAGCACTGTCCTCCATGCACACTCTCCAGCCAGGGCCTCCCCCTCACCGGCATCCACCTTCCACTTCCACCCAAGCCCCCACACATACCGGCACCATCCACAACTAATCCCGGCCCAGCATCCAGACTAGCATACCATCCACCGCGCCCTCCCTCAATCAGTGTCTCCACTCCTACGCGCCGCGCTACAAACAGTTTTGGGCCTAGCACCCTGAACCCAAACAGAAAACCAAAATGTTTTGCTGAAGAAAGTGAAAATTGCAGCTAGCAAGTTTTCCGTCGGGTTTCTAAAATGGCTGTTTTGTAACGTACATAACCATGAAAAACAGTGTCCCTTCAGGCCATACGATGATGACGACGACTCCTCGTATGTTGCCCCTGGAAGAGAGCCGTACCCACAGATGAATTTAGTATGCTGGGCTTGTCATGAAGTAGGTCACATGGAAGATGTGTGCCCCCAAATTTTCAAAGACAAACAGCTGCAAAAGCAAGCAACGCCCTGTGAGTGCAAGCAAGATGTGGAAGCTGATACCAGTGAGTGTGTGCCCAGTACCACTGACGTCTCTGGAGCTAATAAAGCTACGAGTACGAGGCTTTGAAGAAAACAGAGTCTCTCTTACGGAGTGAGTTGGAAGAGGTGACGACTAGTCTGGAAAAGGCCAACACCGTAATTGCCACCCTGGATGAAAAACAGATAAGTCTGACAAATTGATTGCTATCCTAAAACAGAAATACGGGAAAGCTCTACAAGAGGTTCACGCGCTCAGCACAGAGGTGCAACACTCACGCCTAGAGGGCCACAGTCTGAACACAGAGCTGTGAATGTTGAAGCAAACCCATGAGATTGTCCTGAGTGATTTAGAGACTGTAAAGCGAGAAAATGAGAGTCTGAAAATGAAAAATTCAGATTTGACTGACCAAGCAGAAAAAGTGAAGAAACAGTTGACTCAGGAAAAGTTAGTAGTGCAGGAAGCACTAGAGAATGCGTTGATGCATACTCAGAGCCAGTACCAGGAAGAAAGGGAGGCTCTGAGAACAGAATTGCAACATGTATGCACAAAACAGAAATCTCTCGTGGAGGAACTTAACATATTGAAAAGTGAGAAAAGCATTAGAATAATTCAGAAGCACTACAAAGCTCTTGTCCAAGGAAGAAGGGAAAGAGAAAATTATCGGCGTAAACGCACCACAACTATCATCCTACAGGCTGCCTACAGAGGGATGAAAATTTGTCAGTTTAATCAGCGGAATAAAGCAGCCGCACTGAGTGGAAAAAGAAATACAGAAGGAAAGCAACAAAGATGTTACCAGGACATGGGAGAAGCTGCTAGAGTGGTTCAGTCGGAATATCAATCCTACCTCCTAACCAAGCAAGCTGTACGTTCCTTTACACGTAAACTCAATGCCCTTACTGATGACCAAGAGGAAGGAGAAAGAATTGACTTTGATTGTGCTGCTGTTATTCCAGAAACAGATAGGCACCCTCCTGAGAATACTGAGAATAGACTCCCTGATCTGGGATTCAAAAATCCAGATCCTCAATTTCATTTACGTTGTCCAGATGATTATCAAACTAGTGAACACACCCAGGCCACCACAGAAGATGTTTTAGCCAAGTGGGTGGCAGTTCCTGAAAACACAAACTTGATGACCGATCCTGAGGATGTTGTTAATATGGACTACGTTTATAAAGAGGCAACAAGGTCTCCAAAACCCAAAGGCCTGGTAATGGCCCCAAAAGGGAAATCAAAGATTGAAAAGAAAAAGCGACGAAGGTCAACACGGCGCCTGAATAGTTCCAGATCTCGTCACACTGGACCACAGTGTGGAGCCAAGGAGAATCCGGCTCCAGTGTCTCATCAGTGGCAGAAGAAACAGTCCAGTCATTTGCAGGATGCAGCGGGCGTTGAAATGAAGGCAGAGGATGTAATGGACTGGAAGTCAAGGGAAAAAAAATGTTTGGGAACTGACCGATTTTTATGTTACACGTGTGGACTATGTCACAGACACTTAACTTTTCAAATAAGCTAGTGTAGTTATGCTATATTAGGCCTCTAGAATAAGCATTTTGTAAATATTGCAATGTTATATTGTTTCTCTGCGTTGAAAATGTAGCTAAACTACAAATTACTATACAAGGTTGACGGCCCTTTTGGTTGGTAAATATATAATGAAGTTCATATTGTAGAGTAGAAAAAAAAAAACCCAGGGCGGTAATAGAAACTGTCCGGTTTTGTGAGTATATTTATCATATCCTGGGTTATAGGAATTTGTTGCTAGAAATATATTTTTGAAAATAGTTCCCTAATAGAGGGCAACAAAATATGTTCGCCAAGTATAGTCTCTTATGACGAAACCTATTGTCCATAATTGCCGTGAAAAAGGTTCATATTCGTGTCATGTGAATGCATAAATGTTGTACTGGGGAGTTAGCTCAAGTATTTCAGGTAGGATGCTCACCCCAGTGAGGTCCATGGCCGCTCACCCCAGTAGGTGTGAGCTGGGCAGGGGGATATGTGACATAGTCCAACGATATTAGGCAGCTTTCCGCCCGGTTTTAGGTCAGAAAGTGCAGGATTAGTGCAAAATAATCCGTTCCACAGCTTCCATTAACTCAGGCTGGTGGATGGAAAATCCAGACCACAGTTTACAATGTGTCTAGTTCTCCCTCGCCTGCTTTCCTAATCACTAGAACAGGTATTTAGAGCAGAGAGGGTTGCATTTCAGTCTCTCTTCTTAGAGCCTGGAGGCTGGGTGTATTGCTGCTCCCCTGTATCCAGTTCGGGGAGGACGCCCCCTTCAAGTATCGCAGTATCAGAGGATTTGCCTGGACACTTTGGACCGAGTTCCCACCACGAACAGATAAGACAAACAAATGTTTATTGCTGTATCTAAAAGACTGTATGCTGTATCTAGTGACCCTAAATGAGAGGGCATTGTTTTAAGCTGTGGAACCAGGTTAGTTGGTCCAGCAGCAGTTAGAGAGGCTGATTCTGCTGTGTAGTTAGATCCCTGACTGGGATAGGATTTCTTAATATGATTTATTTTTGTTTCTTAAAGTGTGTGAAATATTATAACCGCTGAAGGTTAATAGCTGAGTGCCTCCTGCCTACACATGTTAAAGCTGCAGTCCCTTACTGGGATGAAAATAAAGCAGGAAGAAGCCCGAGTTAAGCAACGTAATGCTTGATATGATCCTGTTATTTGTATAATTAACCCTAGAAAACTGTGTCGGGAAGATCCCAGACAGAAGTCAGCGCTACAAAAGAGGGGCATGCATATATATATATATATATATATATATATATATATATATATATATATATATATATATATATATATATGTCAGATAAGGCAGTTGGCACTCCAATAGGTGCTGGTAAGCCACAGGTGCACGTCCCATATAGAGAATGTAGTTATACGTTACCGTTCCAAGGATTGGTAAACAAGAGACAGCACTCAAAGTTGAAAATCAAAGTGTATTAGTGAAAGCAAAAATACATCCAGAAACCCAACGTTTCGGTCCTACAGAATGGGACCTTCCTCAGGGGGATCTTTTTCCTGGTAATGTACAGGTTAATAAAAGCTTCAGTCAGACAGAACTTTGCAGCTAATATTGACAGATTTACTATAAATCATTCTTCCTGTTATTAAACAGGTTATTAAGAATTTATATTAGCGTTAGGGACCCCTGATATGTGGTCTGCCTTGGCGTTGGCTCAGGGGCTTACAACAATTTTGGCCAAAAATGTCAAACTAAAAGACCATTTACTTATTAGATATTTATCCATATATATTTAGGCACTGTACCGTGTATGAGTCTCACTAGATGTGCTAAAAACTGAGCTTTGTCTGTGTTTTATGTTATGTCTCTGGTTTTAATGCATATTGCCATGCTCAGTAGCACTCCTCTGATATTCATATGCTTATATATATGTTGTGGGTATTTTGGGGGTTTAATAGGAGCTTGTTAGGTGTCCAGTGTGTGTGTGGTATCCCCTTCTGTCGGATGGGGCCTTCTGCCAGAGTGCACCGTGCTCCCTACCTATAGTGTAAATGCAGCCCACAGCACTGTGCTCCCTGCCTTTAGTGTGAGTGCAGCCTCACACAGCACTGTGCTCCCTACCTATAGTGTAAGTGCAGCCTCACACAGCACTGTGCTCCCTACCTTTAGTGTGAGTGCAGCCTCACACAGCACTGTGCTCCCTACATATAGTGTGAGTGCAGCCTCACACAGCACCGTGCTCCCTACCTTTAGTGTGAGTGCAGCCTCACACAGCACCGTGCTCCCTACCTTTAGTGTGAGTGCAGCCTCACACAGCACTGTGCTCCCTACATATAGTGTGAGTGCAGCCTCACACAGCACTGTGCTCCCTACCTTTAGCGTGAGTGCAGCCTCACACAGCACTGTGCTCCCTACGAATAGTGTGAGTGCAGCCTTACACAGCACTGTGCTCCCTACCTTTAGTGTGAGTGCAGCCTCACACAGCACTGTACCCCCTACCTTTAGTGTGAGTGCAGCCTCACCCAGCACCGTGCTCCCTACCTTTAGTGTGAGTGCAGCCTCACCCAGCACCCTGCTCCCTACCTTTAGCGTGAGTGCAGCCTCACACAGCACTGTGCTCCCTACCTTTAGCGTGAGTGCAGCCTCACACAGCACCCTGCTCCCTACCTTTAGCGTGAGTGCAGCCTCACACAGCACCGTGCTCCCTACCTTTAGCGTGAGTGCAGCCTCACCCAGCACCCTGCTCCCTACATATAGTGTGAGTGCAGCCTCACACAGCACTCACTGTCACTGTGCTCCCTACCTTTAGTGTGAGTGCAGCCTCACCCAGCACTCACTGTCACTGTGCTCCCTACCTGTAATAGGAGAGCAGCCCGTTGCTCAGGACGAACCAGCGCCTCTGATAGCCCTTCAGGTAGTTGGTCCATTTGAAGAGCCAGCCCTTGTATGTGTCGGGGCCGGGGGAAACTGGAGTCCCGGGTGTCTCCCCGGAGCCGCTCATCTCGCTGCCGCCCGCCCCGGGAGACAGACAGGGGGGCCGCCGGGGCCACGCGAGCACACAGCCCGCCCCGGGAGACAGACAGGGGGGCCGCCGGGGCCACGCGAGCACACAGCCCGCCCCGGGAGACAGACAGGGGGGCCGCCGGGGCCACGTGAGCACACAGCCCGCCCCGGGAGACAGACAGGGGGGCCGCCGGGGCCACGCGAGCACACAGCCCGCCCCGGGAGACAGACAGGGGGGCCAGAACTTCTCCAGACACGCAGCGCTCCACCTGACAGCCAGAGGGGGCGGGGTGAGCTGGAACACCACGTGATACAAACAAACACCGCCACGTGATGGGTGCCGGAACGGTTTCAACCCATCGGTGTGACGTAATGGGGATGGGAAGCAGGCGCAGTGGGGTTTCGGCGCTGGGAGGTAGGAGAGGCGCGCAGGCGCAGTGGGGTTTCGGCGCTGGGAGGTAGGAGAGGCGCGCAGGCGCAGTGGGGTTTCGGCGCTGGGAGGTAGGAGAGGCGCGCAGGCGCAGTGGGGTTTCGTTACCGGGAGGTAGGAGAGGCGCGCAGGCGCAGTGTGGTTTCGGCGCTGGGAGGTAGGAGAGGCGCGCAGGCGCAGTGTGGTTTCGGCGCTGGGCAGTAGGAGAGGCGCGCAGGCGCAGTGGGGTTTCGGCACTGGGAGGTGGGAGAGGCGCGCAGGCGCAGTGTGGTTTCGGCGCTGGGCAGTAGGAGAGGCGCGCAGGCGCAGTGGGGTTTCGGCGCTGGGAGGTAGGAGAGGCGCGCAGGCGCAGTGGGGTTTCGGCGCTGGGAGGTAGGAGAGGCGCGCAGGCGCAGTGTGGTTTCGGCGCTGGGCAGTAGGAGAGGCGCGCAGGCGCAGTGGGGTTTCGGCGCTGGGAGGTAGGAGAGGCGCGCAGGCGCAGTGGGGTTTCGGCGCTGGGAGGTAGGAGAGGCGCGCAGGCGCAGTGGGGTTTCGGCGCTGGGCGGTAGGAGAGGCGCGCAGGCGCAGTGGGGTTTCGGCGCTGGGCGGTAGGAGAGGCGCGCAGGCGCAGTGTGGTTTCGGCGCTGGGCGGTAATGGGTATGTCTGTGTTATCCCGCTGGGTTCCCTCAGCCCCCGCAGCGCGGCTTTACAGCCGGTACTGAGTGCAGTTTGAGGCCAAATCAACTCTCTCGCATGGAGGCCGCTTTCCTTTCACTCCCAGCCTCCCACACAGCGCTCATTCCGGGCCCGGCACTGGGAGAGTCACCGCGGCTTACTGTCCGCTACTAAATGTCTGTATGGAAGCGGCTCTGTGCCCGCCGGCTCTGTACCCACCCGCCCGCCGGCTCTGTGCCCGCCGGCTCTGTGCCCGCCGGCTCTGTGCCCGCCGGCTCTGTACCCACCCGCCCGCCGGCTCTGTGCCCGCCGGCTCTGTACCCACCCGCCCGCCGGCTCTGTGCCCGCCGGCTCTGTACCCACCCGCCCGCCGGCTCTGTACCCACCCGCCCGCCGGCTCTGTGCCCGCCGGCTCTGTACCCGCCCGACCGCCGGCTCTGTACATCCTCCCTCATTTAGCAGCAATGACTCCCACATTTTTAGGGGCATGTTGCTGAGGGTTAGGCGGGGATATTAAGGGTGAGAGATAAGATCGCATATTAAGGGTTAGGCTGGGATATTCCGGGTGAGGATTAGGCTGGGATATTCCGGGTGAGGGTTAGGCTTGGATATTCCGGGTGAGGGTTAGGCTTGGATATTCCGGGTGAGGGTTAGGCTTGGATATTCCGGGTGAGGGTTAGGCTGGGATATTCAGGGTTAGGCTGGGATATTCAGGGTGAGGGTTAGGCTGGGATATTCAGGGTGAGGGTTAGGCTGGGATATTCAGGGTGAGGGTTAGGCTGGGATAGTCAGGGTGAGGATTAGGCTGGGATAGTCAGGGTGAGGGTTAGGCTGGGATAGTTAGGGTTAGGCTGGGATAGTCAGGGTGAGGGTTAGGCTGGGATAGTCAGGGTGAGGGTGAGGGTTAGGCTGGGATAGTCAGGGTTAGGGTTAGGCTGGGATAGTCAGGTTGAGGGTTAGGCTGGGATAGTCAGGGTGAGGGTTAGGCTGGGATAGTCAGGTTAAGGGTTAGGTTGGGATAGTCAGGGTGAGGGTTAGGCTGGGATAGTCAGGTTGAGGGTTAGGTTGGGATAGTCAGGGTGAGGGTTAGGCTGGGATAATCAGGGTGAGGGTTAGGCTGGGATATACAGGGTTAGGCTGGGATAGTCAGGGTGAGGGTTAGGCTGGGATAGTCAGGGTGAGGATTAGGCTGGGATATTCAGGGTGAGGGTTAGGCTCGGATGGTCAGGGTGAGGGTTAGGCTGGGATAGTCAGGGTGAGGATTAGGCTGGGATAGTCAGGGTGAGGGTTAGGCTGAGATAGTCAGGGTGAGGATTAGGCTGGGATATTCAGGGTGAGGGTTAGGCTGGGATATACAGGGTTAGGCTGGGATAGTCAGGGTGAGGGTTAGGCTGGGATAGTCAGGGTGAGGATTAGGCTGGGATATTCAGGGTGAGGGTTAGGCTCGGATGGTCAGGGTGAGGGTTAGGCTGGGATAGTCAGGGTGAGGGTTAGGCTGGGATATACAGGGTTAGGATTAGGCTGGGATATTCAGGGTGAGGGTTAGGCTGGGATAGTCAGGGTGAGGGTTAGGCTGGGATATACAGGGTTAGGGTTTGGCTGGGATAGTCAGGGTGAGGATTAGGCTGGGATAGTCAGGGTGAGGGTTAGGCTGGGATAGTCAGGGTGAGGATTAGGCTGGGATAGTCAGGGTGAGGGTTAGGCTGGGATATACAGGGTTAGGATTAGGCTGGGATAGTCGGGGTGAGGATTAGGCTGGGATAGTCGGGGTGAGGATTAGGCTGGGATATTCAGGGTGAGGGTTAGGCTGGGATAGTCAGGGTGAGGATTAGGCTGGGATAGTCAGGTTGAGGGTTAGGCTGGGATAGTCAGGGTGAGGGTTAGGCTGGGATAGTCAGGGTGAGGGTTAGGCTGGGATATTCAGGGTGAGGGTTAGGCTGGGATATACAGTGTTAGGCTGGGATAGTCAGGGTGAGGGTTAGGCTGGGATAGTCAGGGTGAGGGTTAGGCTGGGATAGTCAGGTGAGGATTAGGCTGGGATAGTCAGGGTGAGGGTTAGGCTGGGATATACAGGGTTAGGGTTAGGCTGGGATAGTCAGGGTGAGGGTTAGGCTGGGATAGTCAGGGTGAGGGTTAGGATGGCATATTAAGGGTGAGGGTTAGGCTGGGATAGTCAGGGTGAGGGTTAGGATCGCATATTAAGTGATAGGATGGCATACTACGGGCGAGGATTAGGCTGGCATATTAAGTGATAGGATGGCATACTACGGGCGAGGATTAGGCTGGCATATTAAGTGTTAGGTTAGCATGAGGGTTAGGCTTGCATAGTAATGGTTGTATTGGCATATTAATGTTGAGTGTTTGGCTAGCATTAAAGGTAAGTGTTAGGCTGGCATATTAAGGATTATACTGGCATATTAAGGGTGAGGTTTGGCTATCATATTGAGGCTGACGTATTAAAGTAAAGGTTAGGCTTGGATATTGGGGTAAGGTTAGGCTGGCATATTAGGGTAAAATTGAGGCAGACATTAAGGTAAGTGTTAGGCTGGGATATTGGGGTAAGCGTTTGGCTTGGATATTGGGGTAAGATTGAGGCTGGCATATTAAGGGTAAAATAATGGCTGAAATATTAGGGTAAGGGTTGGCTAGCATGTTTGGGTAAGATTAAGGCTGCAATATTAGGGTACAGGTTAGACTTGGTTTGTGAGGGTTAGTCTGGCCTATTGGGGTAAAGGGATGGTATGTTAGGATTTGAGTAAGCCTGAACAAGTCTTTTTATTTGTTTTGATCAAGATTAAATAAGGTTGATCAAGGCCCTTATTTACCCACATGCCTGTTTAAATTAGGCTGAACAGGTCCCTTATTTACCCAAGTAAATAGCCGCTACCTTACATTATTCCTAACTACTGTACTTCTTAATGACTTAATAGCAACTTATTTTAGTCACATAGAGTGATTTATACACGGGCTAGATCATTGTTTGGCAGGGTTTAGAACAGATGCATTTTCTACAGTTCCCTGTCATTTGTAAATTCATTTGCAGTATTGTGATTTTTCAATTATCTTGAGCCTTGCTATTTTAAATTTACGTAACGCAGTTTGTGCACGAACAACTTTATAGTATGATCATAAAGACTACATAAGAGATAAAATCACCAGATTAAAAGGTGAAACATTAAGATAATAGGATCAGATCTTGTCTTGAGTTTATCAGCAATTACTGTATTCATTCTGTGTGTATTACGTTTACTATGTTCTTGTTTGTGTGTTGCGATGTCTAGTTAGTTTTTAGATGTACCGGTATATCATTTTCAATGTTTTGGGTACAGGTGAGTCTTGGGGCAAAGGAAAGGGGGAAGAGATATGCTACCCTACTGTTATTGACCTGCAGAGCTGTTTTGGGGGTTTCTGCACAAGTTATATGGTGTTTTGTTTACTAATAATAATAATAGCATGTTCTTGTATAGCGCTGCTAGTTTTACGTAGCCCTTTACAGAGACATTTTGCAGGCACAGGTCCCTGCCCCGTGGAGCTTACAATCTATGTTTTTGGTGCCTGAGACACAGGGAGATAAAGTGACTTGTCACAAGTAGTCGATACCGGGAATTGAACCAGGCTCCCCTGTTCAAACGCTCAGTGCCAGTCAGTGTCTTTACGCACTGAGCCACTCCCTCCAATTTTAAAGGAATTTTGAAAATATTTTTAATAGGTCGTTTGCTATATTAAATTCATATTAAGGCTGAGACCAGGGCAACAAAGCATTTATTTGTATTGATGTGGAATAGGCTCTAAGAGGGTACAGGGACAAGACAGGATGGCTTGCCAAACCTCCTCATCTCATGCATCTACATCTCAAGCTTCATCAAGTCAGGACTCCTATGCTGGGAATCGTTTGACACTTTCCAGAAAGAGAAAGCCAAAGTTTTCTTTAGGGGAGCTGGAGATTTTGGCTGAGGAGATAGGACAACATCATAAATTCCTCTTTGGAAGTCAAGTATCCAGAGCCAGCGTCGCCAGGAAGGCTGCTAAATGGGCAGAAATATTCAAACGCATTAATGCGCAGGGGGTTTATCAGCGCACACTGTCGGACATAAAAAAAAGATGGCACGATCTCAGGAGGAGCATAAAGAGTAACATGGAGCAAACACAACCTGCAAAACCTCTTACACGAGTTAACAAACGAAAGGGGAAAAGACTAAAAGCAATTGAAGAAATAGTCGCTCGTTCACTATCTCCCAACCTTTTACATGGAGGGGAAAACATGAATGCCTTGGATTCTGAGTCCAATGAAACATCTTCTCCAGGCAGTCCACCCCAGGATGACCATGAGGAAGGAGATGAACACCTAGAATTCCCTGAGCCTGGGGTAGATGAGGAACCATATACAGATATATGGCCCCAGGAGGTGGCTGAACACCCAGAACCGGGGGAAACTGGCAATCTTAATATAACCCACGAGCATACAGTATCGGCTAGAACTGGTGAGCAGTTCCCTTTTTTTTCTGATTGTATCCCTTTTAAAAAAACGTCCAGGGATTTAAAAATCATTCCCAAAATATTGTTGGATGAATAAGGATTTACTAACATTACAATATTTATTCCTGTGCGCCCAATGACTGCTTCTGGTCTATAAGGGTGTCCAGTGGCCTGTGACATGACCCTTTCTCTACTGTTTTCTGACAATTAAGTCCAGAGTTACGTTTTAATATTTGGATGCACACCGAAAAATTAACCATTTAACTTGCTTTGTGACTTTGTAATGGGGCCAGTTGGCCTATTATCCCTAAGGGCCGTTCTATACTGTTTGCGGCCTTGCGCATGTACGAACGCGCGTGCACGAGCTGCATGCTTTTTGTGTGTATGCTGTGAGTGAAGCTACTGTGTGTTTTTGTGTGTATGTATCTATGTGTGTGTATGTATCTATGTGTGTGTATGTATCTATGTGTGTGTGTGTGTGTATGTATCTGTGTGTGTGTATGTATCTATGTGTGTGTGTATGTATCTATGTGTGTGTGTGTATGTATCTATGTGTGTGTGTATGTATCTATGTGTGTGTGTGTGTGTGTGTGTGTGTGTGTGTGTGTGTGTGTGTGTGTATGTATCTGTGTGTGTGTGTGTGTGTGTGTGTGTGTATGTATCTATGTGTGTGTGTGTGTGTGTGTGTGTGTGTATCTATGTGTGTGTAGAGATTGTGAATTATGTATGAAATAATATTTAAAAAAAAAAAAAAGTTGTAATAAAAATATTTATTTAACTTTTACACATATACGCACACGCACACATACATACATTACAGCGCCAGTAGCGGCGCGAAATTATTCATTTCTTCATGTTCTCCCTCGTCGGTCCGCTCTAAGCCCCCTGCCGTGCGCGTGCGGCACCATTATAGAAACGCTGACTAACGTCAGCCAACTAATATTCCGCGCACGGCATAGCGTGCGCCCGGCACTATAGAATGGGCCTTATGTAGAGTATGTGGACGACTACATGGGGATTTATTCCAACAGATGAAGTATGTGATGGCATAGATATAGGTTTTAAAGAAGGGGGGGGGGGAGTTAATGATTCAATATTCATACTTGTCTCTGGGTTGAGTAAGACTTTAACACTTTGTTTTCATCTTCCTTAGACAACATCATTCTTCAGTGGCCAGAGGAAGAAGTGAGAGCCCTAGATCTACAAGTGATCTCCGTAGATACCAACTCATCACCAGCACTCCAAGAAAGGAAAAGATGGTCCTGCTCTGATAAAAATGTAATTAACCCAAGTGTCATGCCTGATACTGTGCCAATGACTGCATATCAGCAGTTGATGCTGGAAACATCTAGAGCCAAGAATGCCATCATGCATACCACGGGTAAAGAGAGAAATAGAAGACTGGCAACGTTGGAGCACCGAATACACCAACATGAGCAAAATCAAAAAACAATATTGAGACTGATATCAGAGGTGGCAAGAGGGACTTTTAAGCACTACTCTGAGATGTCCAACCTAACCCAAGCCATTTGGCGATTAGCTAAGGTAACTTCTGAGATGAGAAATACTGCATTGCTATCAAGAAGCCAGCAAACCGTAGCTAACGGCAATACATTTTTGCCAGTCATCCCAGGCTCAAGCCCTCCTATCCACTGTTTAGGAAGAAGGACCTGGTTGAGAGGAAGCTCACGTCTGGGCCTCCGAAGCTCCTCTGGGAAGCACAATGATTGAAAGTGCCCGATCATTAAAGGATCAGATGTACCTATTTATGTTGTGTATGCAAATTCACTCACGGCTACTTCTCCCCTAGACATTACATAATCCCAATTCTCTGTTTTAGATTTGTGTACCAAGTAGGGATATCTTATCTCGGCGAAATGTAAACTTTGATCGAATATAATGTCAGCTGTAAGGAAATTTTGTATGTATATATGTAGCTTTTCGTAGGTTGAATTTTGGTATAAGAGCGCTCTTGTTGCGCACTGTGTAAGTACCAATACGAAGCCAATTGAAATCCTTACATTTTCCAAATTTACGGAGTGCAACTGAAATTCAGACAATGGGATCAATTGTTTGATTTTCAAACCTCTTCAGAAAAAAATGACCGCTCCCATGATTTAGTAAAAATTTTTTTAACAGTATTATGGTCAAGAATGGTATGCTAATTATTACCCACAACTCTAAAAATAAGTTTTGTAAGCAGATAATGCTCTCCCCTTGATTATTTAAATGGACAGGTGTATCATACATACACGTATGTGCTAATCTCGATGCAGTAGCATGACAAATTTGCCATAGGATTTAATATTGTTGCTTGTGTGCATCTCACAACAATTAATGATATTGTGGCTAATCACACAAGTTGCAGCTTCCATTTCTATCTTCGGTTCAATTTTGTGGGAGCAACCAGACATACAGTAAGTTACGGTGAGTAAAAAAGTGCCAAAAAAACCTCCACCGTCTAGAGCAGGGATGTGCAAACTGGAGGGGGCGCGAGAATTTCCAGGGGGGAAACGGCGGTTACAGAGGTCCCTGTGCTCTCCCCCCATGCATTTAACGTTCTCCTACCTTGTCTTCGGCGATGTCATGGTAACCCGGCATCAAATGACACTGCAAGGGTCACGTGACGTCGTGTGATCCCGCGGGTCATTTAACCCCGGGGAGGAGAGCAGTTAGGGGGAAATCTTTGCGCATTCCTGGTCTAGAGTACAGCAGATCAAATTTCACTTCTAAGCACATTCACATGGCTGACTTGTCTGCAAACCTACCTTTCCCCATTATCTCTTAACATACAGTGCATCCACTGCAGCCAGGGATTCTGGGTAATCACATGCAAATGCGCAGTCACACTGTGTCCCTTTTTTCTTCCCGATTTTAACATGGACCCCTATGCCTGCTGTATTAGACATTTTGTTTTTGGAGGAAATGATTCGTTGAACTTCTTAGGGGCTTCTGAATGGGGAAGCGTTTCTCAGTCAAATGTTTTCTTTTCCTTTACCCGATTTTGTTTATCAGAGTCAATAAAGATAAGGGGAAGATGTGGGCATTGGCTGTTCAAGTACTTGCTGAATATAGAGTGACACAGTATGTCTAGTAAGTGAGCAGCCATAGAAAATAAAATACTGTTCGTCAGCTCACCATGTTTGTATAATCACTTTATAAAATGTATTACAAATACGTGTAGGTATCAGATCTGAGTAAAAAAGGCGTCAGTTACCTGTATGAAACCCCAAACATGTCCCTGGCATTAGCCGAATTTGTTCATAGGTTGGATTGAACCCAAGGAACTCCACTTGCCACACCATGGGCCTGCACGTCACAGCTGTCGGAGGGTGTTTGCCGCTTTGTCTGTTTGCTGTGGCCTAGGCCATTGGTCTGTAAACTATAACCCACGCTGAGCTACCTAACCTACTACACTGGCGACACACTTTATTCGAGCTTGGCTAGTCCCACGAATTCGGGTGTATTGAGGTTTGTGACTGTTTTCTGCCCGAGTGCATTGCGTTATTTTCCAGGCAGGGATTGAAGCATTTTATTCCCGCTGGCTGCAATACTGCACAGTATATATATATATATACTGCATTACAATTCATGAATTTATGCCATCTGGTAGACACGCGAAGCATTGCAGCCTATTAAATCCTAATCATTATCATTTAACAGATCAGCCGCCCGTCAGCCAGGCATGAACCCAGGCTGGGAAGGCAAACGCAACGGGGCTTGTCAGAGGTGAGGAGCGGCGCATTCCAGGTATCTGCCAGGTACATACTGGGTATTTGCTCGAATAAAGTGTGTCGGTGCAGTACTTGTCACCACACCCCTTTTTTCTTTCTTGAAGATTGTAAGCTCTTGGGAAGAGATCTCACTTCTTTCCTGTTGTCTCATATTAATCGTATGCGCTCTATTCCGTGGTGCGGTGCAATGTGTATTTCTCTTTCACATGTTAAAAAAGTTATGGTGGGTAAAAAAATATGTGACACAAACCCTCACCGCACAGTGTACAGGAAATAAATACCCAGCTTGTGGTGCATTTGTAATTGATAGTGGACGAGGCGAGAGGGTGTGAGGAAGAGAAGGTGGAAGTGTGAAAGACAGAAGGGGGAGAGAAATACACGTGTGAATGGAGGGGGTTGGGGCCGCCCCGATCCGAGGGGGGGGGGGGAGAGAATCTGTAGTCTTTGGCCAAGAGAAATCTGTTAGCGGTCTTGCTTCTATCTGCATTGTGGTACATTAAGCATAAAAGGTTAAAGGAGAAATAGAAAATACAATATACTCTGTTAACGGATTAATAACAATGGCGTTAAAAGCTTGGGAGCTTATGTACTAACATATCTTTTCAAATTTATGTTGCGTCAAAAAACTCAAAGCTAAAAAGTAATACGAACTTTCATAAAATGAATGGAGTATTTTCTAGTAGATTTTATAACTGAGTGTAATAATTCTAATGTATTATTTGTACAAATGTACACCCCCCCCCCCCCACACCCCTATTTTTTGTTTCTGTATCCCATACCCATTTCTTTAACCCTGTTTGAGAAAAACTTGTCAAATTTAAAAGTATTAAGAAATTGTAAAAAAAAAAAAAAAAAAAAAACAGGCTGTTGAAATGTTTCCTTAAAGAGGGAATTTTACCTTAGATTTCATACATGCATCAACATGAGGTAATATAACGTGCATAGAGCGTTCAAACGCCTGCTTTTGGAAACTTCTAGAAGAGACTATCATTGTACCACCTCCTTTTTTCTTTTCCAAAAGTGGATGCTATTTTATATTGTTATTGTCTATTAAAATGTATCACAACCTAGGATTAATCTGCACATCTCTATGCCTACCATACCTTTGGGTGTAGCAATAACAACAATAAATGTCATTGCATTATGAAGATATAATTTGCTGAAAATGTACCTACCAGGGTAATTTAAAATGGCAGCTTCCACCCAAACACATTGAAACAGCAGATGTTGCCATGGTAACAACTGAGAGCATGGGGAGGAAACAAAAATAAATTTAAGTGCAGCAAAAATGACAATGTGAAAAAAGCCTTCAATTGACTTGGCTCTAATGAATTGACTACTTACAAGATGTAAGAGTCAAAAAGGCAGGGTTGACTCAAACGGTCAGAGGTAAGTGGATGATGCAGTTGTCATCAAGGTGGATCAGGTCCTCAGGATCACGTACCCCAATGTAGAGAGAAAAACTGGCATAGCGCAGATCACTCAAGATAAAAATAGCTTTATAACAATAAAATATTATACTCACATTCTAACAATAAAAAACGGGCATATCACACTGCATTAGTGTAGGAAGATTTTAGCCAGCTGGCTCACCGTCCCACAACATTCCCCCACTCCTCCGCCTCAGCCTCCGGTCAGCTGTATGCTCCTCTCTGAATAAGACTCCCACTCTACTATTCAGAGAGTAGCATACAGCAGAGGAGTTGCAGGAGGATCCAGCCCTCACCGAGTGGCGAAACCGGAAGTGATGTCACACGCCAGTCGGAGCAGTCTAAACAGCTGACCGGAGGCTGAGGCGGAGGAGTGGGGGAACGTTGTGGGACGGTGAGCCAGCTGGCTAAAATCTTCCTACACTAATGCAGTGTGATATGCCCGTTTTTTATTGTTAGAATGTGAGTATAATATTTTATTGTTATAAAGCTATTTTTATCTTGAGTGATCTGCGCTATGCCAGTTTTTCTCTCTACATTGGGGTACATGATCCTGAGGACCTGATCCACCTTGATGACAACTGCATCATCCACTTACCTCTGACCGTTTGAGTCAACCCTGCCTTTTTGACTGTTACATCTTGTAAGTAGTCAATTCATTAGAGCCAAGTCAATTGAAGGCTTTTTTCACATTGTCATTTTTGCTGCACTTAAATTTATTTTTGTATGCTCCCTGTGGATTTTGTGTGTTTTGCTGTTACTGTGGGGGAAGAGTAAAGACTACCCCTTCTAGTGGGTTCCAGAGCAGGGGGTGAAACTGTATTTACTTAAATTTTATCACATTTTTCACTTATTTAAGTTTTTGATTAGTCACTTATTATTAGTGTCCACTTTTTATTTGTTTGCGCCTGTGTTCACTTTACCACTATACAATGGTAACAACTGATGCAAGCAAAATAATAAATAGGTGAATACTCCTCAAAAACACGATTTAAAAAAAAAAATTTTAAGTGAAAAATAGGAGTACAACCTAAACTGTCAGTTTCTTATTACTTATGTATTTATTTTTTTGTGTGCTGCTGCTTTAAGTTGAATATCCCTCTTTTCTTCTACACCGTCAATATTAGTTAACCTGCACAACATCTTTTCTCTGTGTACGCCATCTTCCACTTTGGGGCAATTTTACACACACGTTCTCACACTTAGAGGGCCCCATTGGGATTGGAACGATCTTCCATTAATATGGGGCTCAAGGGAGCACTATGTAAATTGTAGAAAGTGAAAATTATTATTTTTTTTTTAGGTGAGCTGAATCTTACACCAAACTTCCAAAAATGACCAAGCGAAAAGAGGCAGGTGCAACCCCATCAGCTAAAAACAAGAGCGAGTCCCTTTCTGGCCTGACGGAGATAACAAGTGGTCTTTATCTCAGCAATGCTGCTGCAGCCAGAAACAGGATCCTCCTTACTACACATCGCATCACATGTGTTATTAATGTCTCTTTGGAAAAGGCTAGTTCTGTCTCTTCAGACCTAGAATATTTGCACATTCCTGTTGCTGATACTCCTGACACCTTCTTGTTGGAATACTTTGATGCCATAGCAGATAAGATCCACAATGTAGAAGCTATGGGGGGGCGAACATTGCTGCATTGTGCAGCAGGAATCAGTAGGTCTTCCACACTCTGTCTTGCCTACCTGATGAAGTACAATGGTTTATCTCTGCTGGATGCCCATACCTGGTTGAAAACATGCCGACCCATTATACGGCCCAACAGTGGCTTTTGGGAACAGCTCATCAACTACGAGATTAAAATGTTTAGGAAAAGCACAGTCCATATGATTCACACCCCCTTAGGGCTGATTCCGAACATTTATGAAGAAGAAACAAGAAACATGGTTCCCTTTTAAAGAATTGCAAAAAAGAAAATGAAAACTTCAAATAAAAATAATTGCACTAATTGTGAAGCAAATAATTCCTGACAAGAAAAAATGCTTTTGTTTAAAATATAATCTTTTTTTGTTCTTTTCTATTGGTCATAAATTATATAACCAGGATGTTGTAAACATGGTAAGAACGCTCTAGGTGCCTCTGTAAACATAACATTTATTTATCCATTGGATGTTATACTTGACGGGGGTTGGGGGGATGTCCTGTACCTCTGATTTGTCTTTGTAGATTCCAATAAACTGTTTTCTAATTTAAAAAAATAAATAGAAAAATTAAAGTTGTTATTGTTCATTATGTAACCCTCTCTGCCAAGCTTCTTAGGCCCCGCTCACATAGCACGCTACACGACGTTCGTCACAGATGCCTGGCGGCCAATGGTAGTGTTCAGTATTGAAATTGTGGGGACGAGGGGGGATGGTAAACTAAAATAAATAAAATTAAACTAGCTACGGGGACACACCCCGGTCCCCGCTGCGCACACCCGCGATCCCTGCTGCGCACAGCCCCAGTCTCCACTGCACACACCCCCTGGTCCCCGCTGCGCACCCCAGTCCCCGCTGCTGTAGCTTGAGCAGAGGTCGCTGGGCTGCAGGAGCACGCGGCGGAGACGAGCATGGTAGCGCACGGCCGTAGCAGGCAGTGTGAGCTCGGCCTTAGGTAGGTTACATCTAAGTAGTTGTGTGTTTCATATCAGCATAGCTTTAGCTTTTTTCGGGGTGCTGGATGTACAGTATGTATGTATGCATGTATATCTTTATTTATATAGCGCCATTAATGTACATAGCGTTTCAGAGCAGTAATACACATAACATAATCATATAAATAATACTAATAACACATAATGGGAAGAAGTGCTTCAGACATAAAAGTGACACTTAGGTAAAGGAGACCTGCCTCAAAAAGCTCACAATCTAATTGGTTGGTTGGAAGAACGTAAAGAAAATGTAGGAAGGTGTTCCGGTAAGTGTGTCTGCAAGGGGTCAAGGTCGATGTATGAGGTGTAAAGTATCAGCCACGGAGCTACTTATATGCTTTGATAAGAAAGTGTGTTTTAAGGTGGGTTTTAAAGGTGGATAGAGAGGGTGCTAGTCGGGTATTGAGGGGAAGGGCATTCCAGAGGTGTGGGGCAGTCTGTGAAAAAGGTTTAAGGCGGGAGAGAGCTTTAGGCACAAAAAGGGTAAAGATAAGACATCCTTGAGCAGAACGCAAGATTCGGGATGGTGCATAGCGAGAAATTAGGGCTGAGATGTAAGGAGGGGCAGAAGAGTGTAAAGCTTTAAAAGTGAGCAGGAGAATGGCCGGGATTTGATAGGAAACCAGGAGAGGGATTTCAGGAGGGGAGACGCTGAGACAGATTTAGGAAAGAGTAGAGTGATTCTGGCAGCAGCGTTTAGGATAGATTGTAGAGGAGACAGGTGAGAAGCAGGAAGGCCGGTCAGCAGGAGGTTACAGTAATCGTGTGGGCAACGGAAATGATGGGTGCCAGGAGTTTTATTAGTACAACTTCAATCTTTATTCATGTTCCCAGACATAGGAACACTGCATTCATATTTACAATAAGATTGACAGGGTTGTACCTTTTTTCATCCATACAGCCAAACTCTTAACACAGTTCTTCCCTGGGTGCCCTTTTCTTAACACTCCTGGGAGGTGCATTCACTTGTATTGGACCGGGTCCCCATTGTTCACTTGCATAGCTCTGTCCCATGTGTTCCTTCTATCTCTGACCCCATTTGAGGTCCTGTTCTGGGAAGGTCATTATTGCCATCCTGTCCCTGCTGGCCACTTTCTCAGGGGATATATATGGAGATCCTCTTGTGGGGCTGATCTCCTGACATTCCAAAGCCCTTGTCATGATAATATCATGAGATATTAGTTATTTGAATCCTTATGGTGCTTAAGGGGTTACTGAGCTACAGTTTGAAGTAGAAAATACAATATTTGGCGTCTGGCTTGTCATTAATCTATGCTGTGCTTTAAACAGAGCTTAATTGGGGGGGGGGGGTTGTTCTGTCCTGTATGGCCCACTTAAAAGGGACAGATGGGTTGTATATTGCCTATAGAGTTGAGATAAGGGCAGTGTCTGGCAGACGTGGGAATAAAATAAGGCCAGTGTGATACATTTCTATAAACATAGTTGTTTTAGAAAGAGCTTCAAAGCATTCTCTGGAGGGAGTTTATGAATGGCCAGGGGCGTGGCTGAGAAAGTATTCAACATGAGTGACTTTATTAAAAATGAGAATATCCTGTGATGTCGTCTCATCTGCCTAATAAGAGTAACAAATCTGTAATCATGTCACCGAGGGGCACATTCTGAAATCACACACGGTATGTTTAAGAGATAATAAGGGACAGATATTCATTTGTCACTTAAATTTAGGATTAAAACGGTCGTGTTTGGTCTCTTTGGGTCCGCCATGAGTGCCTGAATGTATTGATGTGTCTCACGTGTGTGTAAGTATTACTGAAATTAAGTTATGAGTGCAGTTATATACTGAGGCACAATTCAAAGTCGTTGTAAGACGTTTTTTCCCCTCTGTCATAAAACCGTAAATCGCACATCTGACTTACGACAGGGGGAGGGTTTATGTGGTTTACATGGGAAGAAAGAATATTTAAATCTGGCCAAAGATTATGAAAGATCAGATGTCTACAGAGGTGTATTTGTGCCCTGGGACCTCTTCTCTTTTCTCTGTACACACTCTCTCTAGGTGACCTAATAACATCTTTTGGGTTTAATTATCACCTCTATGCCGACGACATACAAATATACTTTTCAACACCCGACCTTACACCTGCTGTACAAACCAAAGTTTCTGAATGTCTCTCTGCTATATCATCCTGGATGGCCCTCCGACGCCTTAAACTCAACATGGCTAAAACAGAGCTCCTCATACTTCCTCCCAAACCTGGCCCTACTACCTCCTTCCACATTACTGTTGGAACTACAATCATTCACCCAGTAGCCCAAGCACTCTGCCTAGGGGTCACACTCGACTCCTCTCTCACATTCGCCCCTCACATTCAAAACATTTCTAAAACTTGTCGCTTTTTCCTCCACAATATAACAAAGATACGCCCTTTCCTCTGTTGCTCGACTGCTAAAACTCTGACTCAGGCCCTCATTCTCTCCCGTCTTGATTACTGTAACCTCCTGCTGTCCGACCTTCCTTCCTCTCACCTGTCTCCCCTACAATCTATCCTAAATGCTACTGCCAGAATCACTCTACTCTTTCCTAGATCTGTCTCAGCATCTCCCCTCATGAAATCCCTCTCCTGGCTTCCGATCAAATCCCGCATCTCACACTCCATTCTTCTCCTCACTTTTAAAGCTTTACACTCTTCTGCCCCTCCTTACATCTCAGCCCTAATTTCTCGTTATGCACCATCCAGACTCTTGCGTTCTTCTCAAGGATGTCTTCTTTCTACCCCCTTTGTATCTAAAGCCCTCTCCCGCCTTAAACCTTTTTCACTGACTGCCCACACCTCTGGAATGCCCTTCCCCTCAGTACCCGACTAGCACCCTCTCTATCCACCTTTAAGACCCACCTTAAGACACACTTGCTTAAAGAAGCATATGAATAGCACTGTGGATATTCTGAACACATGATACATAAAGCTTGGCCCCCTGCAGACGCACTTACCAGAACTCCCTCCTACTGTCTCTGTACGTTCTACCTACCTACCAATTAGACTGTAAGCTCCTCGGGGCAGGGACTCCTCTTCCTTAATGTTACTTTTATGTCTAAAGCACTTATTCCCATGATCTGTTATTTATATTATCTGTTATTTATTTGATTACCACATGTATTACTACTGTGAAGCGCTATGTACATTAATGGCGCTATATAACTAAAGACATACAATACAATACCAAATACGGGATATCTTTTCTTCTCTTGCCCGTGACCACTCTGGGAGAAAACATATGACATTTGGTGACGTATAGCGTTTTCTATTATGTTACATCCTTTTTTTGAGAGAAATGGCTCTGCATTTTATTTGTAACTGTATATTCTTGTAATACTTTTTTCTGTAATCTAAGCACTGTATTTTTATATATATTAAAATATTTAATAATTAATGCTTTGTGCTCTGACTGAACTGTTTCACACTCTGGAGAGAGTACACATTTTGCTACAACTCATTGTGTGTTAAAGGGCATAGTTTTTTCTATAATACATAGTTTTTTCTATAATTCACTGGGGCCCTGGTGAATATTAATTTGACATCTTTTGTTTGCATGACTACCCCAGGTGGTGAAAGGTATAGATATGATTGCAATCGAGTAAGGGGTTAATATTAACTCACTGGAGGTACCTTGCACAAGTGAAAGGGGAGTTGGCTAGAGTAGCCGTGTGCACTAACCCTGATTGCATATCTAAGTCACGTGCCCACTTCTATGCTGTTCGTGACAGTGGTATATTGGGACGGATTTAGGGGAGATGTTAACTCATCTGAGGGACCTTTGTGAAAGTGAAAGGTAGGGCGCTTGCAAGCGTGAGTATTAACGCTTGTCCTGTAGAGGAGATATTGTCCATTTGAGGGACCTCTGCAGAGGTGAAAAGTGGGAGCGCTTGCGAGCGTGAGTATTAACCCTTGTCCTGTATGCAGGTCACATGCTCGCAGGGGTAGCGTACGTGACAGCCCTATATATGCAGCTCTCTGTAAAATGTCTGTATTCCCTCTCTGGGACCTGCATGTATCTTCTGTCCTGGTGTAGGGATCAACTGTTAAGGCACTGTCCCCAACATAAACATAATATAGCAGGGGCCCCCACTTGGGTCCCCTTTCGCCCCTTACCTCTGGCTGCGGCTGCGACCGACAGCGGAGGTTGGCGGGGAGAGGTGCAGGAGCTGAGCCAGGCTGTCGGTGGTAAAGGCAGGGCGACAGAGTCGCCGGCGGCTCCCGTAGCAGGGCACCGCCATCTTGCGCACAGTCGCGCATGTGCAGAATCGGCAGCAGAGCGGCGGCCATTACAGAAAACCCTGCAGGGAAGCTACAGCTCCCAGAAGGCAATGGGGCTGTCGGACGCATGGTGCAAACTAGCCAATAGGACTGCAGCATTCTCCCTGCACCAGATATTGATACATTGCGTGCGCTAGGAGCATGCCAGTCGGAGCTGGGACAAGGTCAGGGTAGGTTGCATGTGCAGGTGTCGGGGCACCTGCACTAGGCCAGAGACCCCCTGTTAGGCCCCAGCTAGTCCCCGCCTCCCCTTAGTTTGTGGTTGCTGCAGGGACAGGCCCATGAGATAAGGATGCAGTGTGAGGGACACAGCCAGGACGTGGCTGCATCCTGGCATCCGGTGGTCTGGGACCAGGTCACCACCTACAGTTCAGACACACTGCATGGTGGCACCATCCAAGCGCGACACCACCCAATGTAGAGCCAGAGGCTTCGCGGATAACATCACTGGATCTGTGGATCCCATTTTACGGCATTGGCGCACCCGGGTGGGTGCTGGGAGCACCCGGTAGGTACCTCACCTTGTGTACCAACTGTATACACTTCTGTTCTAGTGGGGCAGCGCTGTCTCACACATTTGGGTGGGTTAGTTCCTGTGGACACTGGGGAGGTTAGGTGCCCAGGGACACCCTGCAGTACTTTGGGCTAAACCCCACCGGGGTGTGGACACGGTGCTTGGGTGGCACGGTGAAAGGGGGGGTACGGCCCTGCGAGGCCTGAGAGGTTCTGTGTTATCGTTATTAGTTACCTATGTTCAGTAAATCTGTTATATCATACCTGGGTGTATGTCTTATTGTCCTGCACAGGGTTATCCCACACTGTTAGCGCCTCCACCTGCATGGGATCCTGTCAACCAAAGTATCAGGTACACCCCAGGCTCCCAGCAGGTTCAGGCCTCCTGTGAGCCGCAACTAAATCACCACACATACCGTAGCTGCCATGTCTCCCAGAGGCGGAAGGGGGGCCTAATCTCTACTCTACAGGAAGGACGTTCCCCTTGCCTTTACTCCCCGAAGCTTCTGCTCTCTCCTTACCCTCCAGAACATTTCCCCTCTACTTTATAACTCCTGTGGCACAGTACCACTGTGTCACCACAGGGTGGCGCCTAGCATCTCCTACTTAACCCCTGGTAACAATCTAGTAACTTCATGGGGGGTGGGAGAGGGAGGGTTACAATTACTTTGAGCCACACATAAGCAACTGAATGGGAAGATATTTAGTAGGAGGGCAGCCTATGCTAGAGAGGATTCTCATGCAGTACTTTTCAATTAATTTGAAACAGACAGACAATAGTGACTTCACCTTTCAAACATTGAAAATATGAAGAAGTGTCCAGTCGACACGAAACGCGTTGAGCGGTGAGGTCATAGCAGCGACGGGATACACGCGACGACAGAATCCGGAAGCCGTTAGCGGAGCAACTCCATGAGGACACCTACTACTAAAAAGTTAAGACTGGTAGCTATTTTTTCATCTTGGCAGCTGGACTTTTTTTCTTTAAAATATCTTAGGGCATTGTTGTAGTGGTGTTTGTTTAAACCCTATCCTCTGTGGGGTGCTCAGACCAGTAGATCTATTATGATCTTGTCCCTCTATGTGGAAGTTATATGTTTTTATGGTTTAATATTTATTATTTGTGATTAAGTGTAATTGTGTTTCCCTGGCACAATCTCATATGAGCCCCATATCCAGGAACCCAACCCATATTACATAAGGTGTAGTGTGGTGCACCTGCTGGCTTACAGGACTCCTGAGTCTCCCGCGATGGTATGGGGAATGGCATCGGGACTGCCTCGTGAGGTACTGTATAGCCGAGTCATACTCACTATTGGTACAGCGCCTCCATCTCTTCCAGACCCCCAGCATAGTAGGAAGGAGTCCCTGAAAGAGAACCTCTGTGTGCACCTTCTTCCCGAATGACTCCACAATAAGGACAGAAGCATTCTTTATCTTTGGCATCCTTTATTACAGCCGACACAGGCCGACTGCCCATTATTGCAGCCGGTCTTTAGCCGCACATAGTAGGTTGCCAACCCACAAGACGTCCATGGACACCACTCCTAGTCAGGGCCCTAGAAGCTGTCCTTGCTCTTCCCTTACTCCCTGATGGAGTAAGGGGAATAGCCTGCCCACACCTCTCCCCTAAGGGAGGGCCAAGAAACTTGCCAGAGCCCTGGAAGTTTGCTGGGTCAGACTAGTCTCACTCATGAGGGGTGAGACAATGCCTAAATACAGGAAGTGCTGTGCACTAAATAGCTCCAATAGGCACCACCCCTGTGTCACTGTATTTGAACACAGAGCTTGATGACACTATCTTCACTGAATACTACACAACACATGGGGGTGGGGGAAAACCCCATGATCTCTCCTGGCAAATTTGCCCTTACCAGGGATTATTGCACAAGAGGAGAAAGACCTATAACCCCAAAACTACACAGGGTTACATAAGTCTTTGTATTTTCTTTCTTTGCGCCCCTTTTGTGTTTGTATGTATATTGAAAAAATGTAATAAATAAGGATTTTGCTTCTCTGTTCCTGTCGGAATTAATGGATCAATGCCCTTTTAATTTTGATGTATGATATGGTAGTCCATTAATATCCTTAGTTCACCATAGTCATATGAGAATAAGAAATGTAAGTTACTGTACATTAATATGTATTGAATAGTTAGAAGATAGTCAGATTATAAGTATTACAATAGGTTGTTTTCACCTTACGTGTAAAACGGTACCATTGGTTCAGCTCAATTTATATGTGCTCTAGTCTGCATACATAAGATGTCAAATACATTCAAGTTTGTGTTTGTATCAAATACCACAAGTCCAGCATCGACGTGGGAGGCGATATATATTTATTAGAAATATTGTCAGCACATACTTCTGTATAACTTCCTATCTACCGTGCGTATGGAGAATGGCATTGTCTTTGTGGCACAATATTGTTTTCTAGAAGTAAATTGACATTTCCAAATAAAATAGAAAAGTGGCCTATAAGGCCTTTGTTAATCAGCAACACAAATATGGTTTGATACCATTGCAAGCGAGTGAGTCCTTGAAGCAGAGAGTTCATATTTTCTCATTTGGTTTCAAGCAAAGATGGCAATTACCGTGACATAACAAGGCAGGCAGGCTGGGATCCACACAGTGCAGCCAGAAGTTGGCACAGCTGGGATGATAGAGTGTTCCCTCATACATCAGCATGCGCTCTGTGGGTTCTGTGACAAGCTGAAAGACAAATGAATACAATATTAAAACTATAAATACCTTTTAGAAACATAATGTCTTTATACAATGAATCAACTAATATATTTATCAAGAAAATAGAAAAACTTGGATCTCCATCTTCTAAGAATATGAGTACTGTATACCCACTTGCAAACAATCATATGTAAGATAAATGTTTTTAAACCTGAACCCACTTGTTTTTTAATTGAAACATGTCAGTATAATGTTCGCAGTACAGATACTGCATGTCGACCGCTTTCTTTTTGAGTGCTGGATACAACTTGCCTACAGCCACGCGATGAACAATCCTACAAGTTGCTTTTCCAAACTAGAGAAAGCAAAAGTATCCTGAACAATACAGACCCATCTTTAGCATGGTTTCATAGATTAAAATAAAATATTGAGTTGAATTTTTGACGGCCACACTTGAACGTGTTCAAATATTCAAGCAAACCAAAAACAATTCAGATCTAACAGGAGAGAGCTGGATTGGTAGCTTTTTGTCTGTCGTGTATTCGCTGTACACCTGAAGTACAGTGATGAGTTATGTGTACGCTTTTACATATCCTGATGCCTAAAATGTTAAATCCTGGTGTTTTAGGTGGTTAGCTGTCAAAGCAAAGGAGTAAATGATAGCTAGAACCGAATCTAGCAAATGGTTGCATAGTGAAACTTTAGTTTCCTTAACCATGTAGTAAATTTATGGTGACCAACTGACCATATTTGTCCTGGATTAAACGTTGCGCATGCGCCAACTGTACTTGCACGAATGGCGAGTGCTGATGGGCGCTTGCCGGCCACACATCTGAATGCGCGATCACCACTTGGCAACTGCTCTTGCGCACTAGCAGCCAGCAAGTGACGATTGCGCCAGCGCACAAGCAGCCAGCAAGTTCCAATCACGCATGCGTGACCAGCGCCGATAAAAACCGGGACAGTGGCCAGAAAAGTCGGGACCTCGGACAAACAGCTAAACACCGTGACTGTCCCAGCTAAAAACGGGACATCTGGTCACCCTAAGTGAACTCACGAGACCTTGATAAAGATAAACGATAAAGATTTCTCATGTTGGTCAATAAAACAGCATCAAAATCTGCAACAAATCCTCCCATTTTAGGATAACTCACCTGCTCTTCGGTCAGTCTGACTATTAGACACACGCCACAACATCTGTGTAGGCAGCGTTTTGTCTCAGAAAGGGGTCCCGCAGTTTTGCAATTCAAAGCAGATGGTGGAGGCTGTTGAGATCAATGGAAAAACTATTTAGCCAGTAATATGTCAGGGAAAGGACATTACCAGACCAGGGAAGGTTTTCTGCACCTCCTGTTATTTCAACCTGTATTCTCCCTGAGAAGTAATCACAATAGTACCACTCACATTTTATAAAATGTATTTGGATTAAACATGGGTATAATTGATTTTTATGTATAAGTGAAATTAGGGGAGAGGGAAGTTACAGGGATAATATATATATATATGACAGAGAGGGAGAAATATGGCATCAAACACTGAAAAAAAAGGCCTCAGTAGAGACAGGTAAAGGGTAAATAGCTACAGTCTGTAAGGATCCCTAGGGATGCAATATACCCGCACAGCTCAGGAAATAATCACAAAAAATGCACACATATGCCCAACGTTTTCGACCTTCTTCAGGGGTAACATGCCTGCTAGGAGCTACACACTTACCGTATTTCCTCGATTGTAAGACGCACCATCGATTTGGCCCTTACAATCGAGAAAATTACTTTTTCACTTACCATGTTTCAGGAGAGGTCCCATGTCAGCGGAGGACGAAGTGGGCGGCGGCGGCAGGAGAGGTCCCATGTCTGCAGATGGTTGAAGATGGACAGCGGGCGGGTGTGCGGCGGGAGAAAAGGTCCCAAGTCTGCAGGTGAATGAAGATAAGAAGACAGCGGGCGGTGGCAGGAGATCATAATAGCAGGAGAGCTGAGCAGGAGCAGAGCGGCATACGGGAGCAGCTGGGGAGGAGCACATGGTAACACGGGAAGTTGACCGGTTGACTTCCGGTTACAGTGCGCTCATCCCCAGCCGTTCCCCTATGCTGCTCTGCTCCTGCTCAGTTCTCCTGCTATTATGATCTCCTGCCTCCGGCACCGCCCGCTGTCTTCTTATCTTCATTCACCTGCAGACTTGGGACCTGTCCTGCCGCCGCCGCCGCCGCCGCACTCCCGCCCGCTGTCCATCTTTAACCATCTACAGACGTGGGACCTCTCCTGCCGCCGCCCGCTTCGTCCTCCGCTGACATGGGACCTCTCCTGAAACATGGCAAGTGAAAAGAGGGGGTTAGTGCTGTGGACACTTTTTATTTTTTTAATACATCGATTCTAAGACGCACCCCGATTTCAGACATGTGAAAATAGGAAAAAAGGTGCGTCTTAGAATCGAGGAAATAGGGTAAATACCCTAAAGGGAGTATGAATTCACAGTGAACAGGCAAGGGGTGTGGAAAGTGTTGCTAAGCAACAACAAGGGAGTGGCTATATGTACATACACAAGGCAGAAGACTGAGCAATGCAGATGCAGCATATAGAAATGGACAAATAAATAACATCATAAGTGTCACGGGAGACCAGGACTTTTGACAATTATTTATATTTTTACCGGGATCGTGCACAAGGCAAAACAAGGTAGTAAAAACAAAATGAAGTTTATTTGGGTAAACCCGCGTAAAACACAAACAATACACAAAATACAGTTAAAGGCACACTTACTGGGGTGAAATGTAGGCTCTGCTAGCTGCAGGGCGCCTGCTTCTGGGGGCTTACCCTGACGGATATACACCCGGGCTTCCTGGTCCTCTTTTCGGCTTCAGTTTCTAGCCACGACCGCTACATTCTAAAATGAGAACTTGGTCCTCACGTCTGACTTAGTCTCTGCCGGGCAGACTTTCCTAGCTTCAAAACCAAGCCGGTTGCTCTGCTATTTCAAACAGAGCAACTTTGAAAAGCCCGCCCTAGCGTCATCGACTCAAGTCACCAGGTGGTCTGGTTTACTGAGATGGCTTCCTCCTTACATACCCTCCGCTGTTCTATGTTCAGCATGGAGGATGGAGGAGCGACTAACCAGAGCGTGGAATTCCCTCCCATCAGCAAATAGGAATGGGGCTCGTCCTTTGGCTGATGTCAGAGGAGGGGGTGTGCCAAGCCAGCTCGGGATGCCGCGGGAACAGGACATATGAATTGACCAATGGGAAACGGGCCGACATTCTGCTGCTTCCCCCAGTCAACCCATTGCCACCTACTGGGCAGGCTCCATTGAGTCTGGCAGACCAGAGTGTCCTCCCCACAGGGGGTCTCTGTTCTCCAGAATCAGTACTCTGCCCGGCGCTGGCCACTTAACACCTCGAAACACCGCTCAACATCCCGTCTCCTCTTTGAACTCTGATGTCTATCCAGACTTCCCGGCACCTATATGGATGCCAGGGCTGACTGAATAGACATTTATTGTAAAAGCACAAATGAAATAAAATATACTTTAATACATAGGATCACTTGGGGAGACTCGTATCTGTAAGGGAAATTGGACTGGGATATCTGGGCTCGAAAACCAGGAGTCTGGGGGACACTGGGCTGCCCCGGTGTAATTCAACCCGGAAGGTGGCCGGGGCATTCTTCATCCCAAATGGCATAACTAAAAATTCATATAAGCCACTCTGAGTGATGAAAGCTGACTTCTCCTGTGCCTCCTGGGTCAGTGGGATTTGCCAGTACCCCCTGGATAAATCCATGGTAGTCAGAAAACTTGCCCCCGCAAGCTCATCTAAAAGCTCTTCCATGCGGGGCATGTGATAAGCATCCGACACCGTCTGAGCGTTGAGCTGCCGGTAGTCCACACAGAACTGAGTGGTCCCGTCCTTCATAGGTACCAGGACTACTGGGGAAGCCCAAGAACTTTGAGACGGTGCTATTACCCCTAGGGTCAGCATCACTTCTACCTCCTCCTCTATGCTCCTCTTCACCTCTGTTGATACCCGATAGGCATTTATATGCAGAGGTCTCTGATCGTGTGGACTGGGTGATCAATTATATGAATTGTTCTAACATATCCCGTGCCTGCACCCGCTGGGGTGCCTCGAGCTGGGGACCGATCTCTACCTGCTCCACTGTGCCCACTTTCCTAGCCTCTCCTACGAGATCGGGCAGAGCTTGGCTCGCCGGGTCCCCCATCGGCAGGCTACAGATAGCCAGCACGATGCCGCACTCGGTAAATATTCCTTCTACATGTTAATGTGATAAGTTCTGTCTCCGTGTCTCCTGATCTAATTGTAGAAAAAAGGAATAGGTGCAAAACAGCACTAGGAATACTAATGAATAAATGTTCAGGCAGCCAGGTGAAAGACTGGTGGTACAACCAGTCAAGGAAACAGATGAAAAAAAGGGGTTAACCGGCGCCAAAGAGGGTAAATACCAGTCCTGTTGTGACAGTCCAAATACAGTCCTTGGGATGATGAATGGTGATGATTCTCACCTCAGCAGTGCATATGTGAAAAAAGAGAAAGAGAAATAATAGTGCAGTAAATCAACACAGGGGGGGGGGGGTGTCACAGATACTGACAAAAAAACAAACAAGACATACAAACATATAACACTAGCACGGCCTAAATATTAATAAAAAGCATATTTATTGATGTGGAAATGTGCATAAACCGCATCCGGAGGGGTAAAATTGCAACCCTACTCACAAAATGCTGGAAAGGTACAGGCAGATCTGCTGTATGCAGCTGGGCTCTCAAGATGGCGACCGGAGCACTTGTGCTGGCGTCCACACGTGACTAGGAAGCCAGGCAGATGACTCAGATGACGAGGCCTCTGGGCGGACGTGACGTCACCCCCGTTGTGTATTCTCCACCGGCTCACAGGACTCCAGTCCTCATCAACAGCCGCAAAATCGCCGTACCTCGGTTCAAAACACTTGTGGACTTGTGGACCGAGTGGACTTCAGAGGAAGTATTTACAAAGAAGGAGGAAGGCTTCATATTGTAAAGACTTTCTCCAACAAGGAGCACATTCACGGTGCACACCTAGGCTGTGAAAACGTAACATTTATTTTGCTTGAATAAAATAATTGTACACATCTATATTAATAAACCTAATGTCAAAAAATTAAACTGTGTGTATCGTGTTATTAAAAATAATTCAATGGGGGTGGGAAATGCGTTAGGCAGTGCACGTGGTGACGCCATCGTTGGGGGAGTGCCAGACTCCGTGTATTGACACTGTGGCAGTTTGCAACATGCAAGGTTGTATCAGGCTGAGAGAAAGCACCGCCGAGTTCTAGCTTACTATGAATTCCTACCACTGGCTTAGTTGTGTGCATTAAGTGAGACTGTATCACCATTTATTTGAGCAACAAATGACTTCCCAATGTTGGTAAAATTGCATGTTTAGGGGGTCACAGAAACTGAATCAATCCACTTACCTCTCACCAGTTACTGTGTAGTGCATTGCACCATATCTCAGCCACTTACCTCTCACCATTTACTGTGTAGTGCATTGCACCATATCTCAGCCACTTACCTCTCACCATTTACTGTGTAGTGCATTGCACCATATCTCAGCCACTTACCTCTCACCATTTACTGTGGTGCATTGCACCATATCTCAGGCACTGATTACTCCTATTAATATTATTGTGTAATTATTGTATTGCTATTAGTTAAGGGTAAAATTATACAGTGATGTTGGAACTGTGTCATATAGATTGTGACGTTTATATATAGTGAGGGACATTAGATCTGAATCATCAGCAGTTTCATTAAGGTGTTTATGCACTAATTACATGGTCTATGGTGAGCTATTAGGTAAGCTGTATCTCTGACCCACCTCCCTTTACATAGCAATAAGTCATATATCAATTAGGACTATCAATGTGTTCAATTCCTTATGCATAGATATTTCTTTTCCTGTGGTAGGGAGATATACAGACAAATGTCTGAAAATTGATGTCAGCATTACCACTTTAACTGCATCCAGAAATATACACCGATCCATCATTGGAGGATTATTATATCATTCATATCCTATGACTATATAATGATGGTTTTGGATTAACAACAGAGTCTCCAATTGGCACCCCCCATTTAATTATTTTTAATAACACGATACACACAGTTTAATTTTTTGACATTAGGTTTATTAATATAGATGTGTACCATTATTTTATTCAAGCAAAATAAATGTTAAGTTTTAACAGCCTAGGTGTGCACCGTGAATGTGCTCCTTGTTGGAGAAAGTCTTTACAATATGAAGCCTTCCTCCTTCTTTGTAAATACATTTCAGATTAGCACATAGGTAGCACCCAGTATCAAACTTGATATCTTAGGCTACAATCAAAAATACAAACCTCAAAATTACACTTATTAGTGAGCGTTATACTCCATATGGTTTTGACTTCAGAAGAAGCACTTGCTGCCCAGGGATGAACTCCCTGCTACGGGCATTTTTGTCATGCCAATGCTTCTGCTTGGTCTGAGCATCCTTCAGGTTAGCCTGAGCAAACCCCGTGAGCATCTCTAACCAGTCCCTGATCTCTACTACATACTATAGCACAGAAGCATCAGTATCAGTAGTCTCCCCTTCCCATCCCTCACGTAATAGGACAAGCGGTCCCCGCACCCTGCGACCATATAGGAGCTCAAAAAGGTGAGAACCCAGTGGACTCTTGCGGTTCCTCTCGGTATGCAAACAGCAAATGCTGTAGATGAGCCTCCCAGTCCCCCTGTTCAGCTTCTACAAATGTTCGCAGAATCTGCTAGAGGGTACCATTGAACCGCTCACACAGTCCGTTTGTCTGGGGGTGGTAAGTGGTAGTAAGGAAGGGTGGCACCTTATGGACAGTTGGGTACCCACAAACCATATGCTGTTTGTGGGTCATCTTGGCACTAGCTGGGGAACCCCCCTTAACCTAGGGATTCCCTCAGCTAAAGGAATACATATTTATCCCTGTGCCTCATTCTCCTATCCGAGTTGTGCTGAAGCAGGGTGCCCTAGTGGTGAGTTGCGCTTACGTTTTCAATGGGACGGTATTGCCGGGGCAACCTGGGAATCGGGCATGATTGCCGGGTATATTTATTGGGGAACCGGTAATTCTGGTTACCTCCTAGGCACATTCTGACAACGGTTCCTCCACAAACCCCCCCTTGAAACTCATACACTAGCAATCCCTGCTTGATTGCATGCCCGGAAAGGGAAAAACACAATAAAGGTTTTTATTACAGTTTTGCAAACACAGTTCAATGCAATAATACACTGTTACTGAGTACAAGAGCTGACTCTCTTGGACCCTTATACACGGAGCAGGGCTAACCAAACAGACTTGACCTTTATTATATTTCCTGGTTCCCCCCTCCCATCACAACAGTCACTAAGTCAGGGGATGGGCAAACAGGTACATCGGAAGGGAGGTCAGGACACCGTATAGACTCGGTCTGACTTACCTGCCCGGTCTCTGCGGGGCCCTCAGGATTTGTTGGTCCCAAATGCAGAAGGATGGTGATTTCCTCAGTGGGCAGGAGTATCAAAGGCTCCCTTGCCACAGGAGCATCTTCTTCCACAAAAGAACAGATGAGGTGTCCCAGGTTGTTACCGAGTAGCACCTCGGTATCTAACCCGGGCAGGACACCCACATCTCTCACTCCTCGACCAGCACCCCTGTCAAGAAAAACCCGGGCGACCTGGATTGACCTAGGTCCCCCGTCTGGCATAGTGACCTGCATCCTGGGTCCAGGGAGCAGATCCTCTGGGCTAACCATATCAGGTCATACCAGAGTCATTGTAGCACTGGAGTCGATCAGACCGGCTGCTTGGCGATCTCCGATGGTCACTGGACAAAAATGCTTCCTCCGGACATCGTTGACCTGCAGCCCGAATTCTGAAACTGGATGCCCGTCTGTCTCCTCCATTGTGCTGGCTTTAGATGATGTAGGTGCCGCCGTCTGGGTTCTCAGCTGTACCGGAGGGGGGTTGCTGAACGGTGTAGATCAGGACAATCAAGCTTCACATGCCCGGTTTGGTGACAATGGTAGCACCGCCGCTCATGTTTAAATTCTGTGGGCTTGGCTGCACTCTCTCCGGCAGGAGGTTTGGGTCTCCAGGTCGTGGGTGACCCCGGTAGGAGCGGATGCCCACTTGGCACTCGCCCGCCATCCTTGCAACTTCGATGTAGGTGTTGGGCTTGTGGTCAATCACCCACTCCCGCACTTCAGGCTGGCACTTCTGCAGGAACTGCTCTTGGAAGACAAGGTCCAGCAGCCCACGGTACTTAGTAATGCTGCACCCTATGATCCACCGGGTACCGTGCTAGGCTAGCCGGGATGCAAAATCAGGTGGGTTTCCCTGTTTGTTTTCTCTCTGGACTGGAATAGTCTTCGGAAAGCCTCTAATTTGAGGGCATATGGTTAAGTAAAACTTCCTTGACATGTTTGTAGTCCTGGCTGTCCACTGTCGTGGTTCCCTGGAAAGCCTTCTGGGCTCTCCCGGTTAGTAGGAGGGACAAGTGCAGAACCCTGTCTCGGGCTAGGACACACTGATCCTGAAAGACTTTCATGAAGCAATCAATATTGTCGGTGCCATCCACAAACTTGGCAAAGCTGTGGTGAGACACCCTCGGGGGTCGAGACTGGACAGATCCAAATGGGGTCTGGGTATCTGAACACCCTGGGCAGCCGTGATCAGCTGAAATTCTGCTCAAAAGTGACCCCGGCTGCCATGGCTGTAAAAATAGCTGTGATAGCCACAGCAGGGATGCCAGTAGCCAACAGGGCTACTACAAGTGGAGCCACAGGCTCATTCTCACCCTCACTCTCATCCTCTGTTTCCTCTGCAATCTCCTCGATGTTCAGGGTTATGTCCTGGGCTGGAGCAGCCACGGTTGCCCCCACATCCAGGGAGGAAGCCATGCCAGCTTAATGGTGGTCCATATCTACCCATATCAAGGCAGGTAATCGGATACTGGTGGCTGCATCTGTATTTCGGACACTATCATTATCAGGAGTTCAATGTAATCCTATGTGGGATGTCATCTTTAATGTACAATACATAGATTCAGCAACATTTACCATCATCTGCAGTACACAGGGGCACAGTGACAAAAAGGCCTGCAAGTTGTTCCAGGCCAAATCGATGTCCCGGAGGATGAGCCGGAGCCTCTCATTTCCGATATTAAGTGATATCATCCCGCCTTCCATCCTCTGTGATACTCTGTAGACTTCCACCACCCCTGTATAAACAGCAGATAAAAGCATAACACTGAGAGGCTCATATAATCATTCTGCGCTCGTGGGGCTTAGGCCCATATTTACTAAGTGGTGCCGAGCTGTACGGTACTTTACAACCCACTGAGTTGAATGGGCCTTAAGATGCCTAAAGCCTTAGCACCACATATAAAAATGGCCCTGTGTCAAATTAACTTTGTTAATCCTTTATCATCAGAGAGGCCTTTCAAGCTGGGGTGCCTAGTATGCACCCCAGTGTCCATTCCTTGTGAACTTGTGCAAATCACTCTATCACCCTGTAACTCTGGCACCAAAATAAATGGCGAGCCCGTCACGATGTACACTTATTGGGCCTGACAAATTCTATGTACAAAGCTGGGTGAAATATCTGGGAAAAAGCTATAAAAACATATCTCAAATACTTTTTTCATATATAAATCATATTGAATACAGAACTCCAGAGATTTATTGCTTTTAGATTTTATCTGTCAATTCTCACTTTGCAGATTTTTGAATACTGTATCATGTGGATAATTAATATAGTGAGATTTGTACATTTACATACTAACCATACAGATTGAATTCATTTTCTAAAAACACCACTAATTGATACAATAACCCTTTTTCGCAAAGATTGGATTTGTGTAAACTTGTCAATGAATATGGCAAGATGTGTTTTTGAGCAATATTTTGAGCACTCGAGAGGCTGTTTAATGATAAATTTAGTTGTTTGCGAGATTTGACTCGATTTACTACACAAGTTGAATCAATCAAATAGTGTCAATGTTATAAAAGGAGAGAGGGAGAATAAATGAATAGAAGTTATTTTTCACCCACTCTCACTTCCTCCCCCTTTTTCCTCCAACCTCCCCTGCCCAGAAGAGGAAAGCATTCTGGTATTTTGCAAAGTTTTCAGAAGCAGTGGAAGTCCAGCCAAGTCTCCCCTCTATACCACCCTGTCCTCCATCTCCCCTTTGCCGCCAACCTACTTGAGTGACTTGCATACAACCGCCTGACTTATTTTCTCTCCACCAACTCCCTGCAATCTGTTTTCGTTCTCTACACTTCACTGAGACAGCACTAACAAAAGTGTCCAATGACCTGCTCACAGCAAAATCTAAGGGTCATCTCTCCCTACTAATTCTCCTGAATCCCTCTGTTTCCTTCGACACTGTTGATCACCCCATTTTCTTGAACATGCTGATCTTTATTGGCCTCCATGACACAGCCTTCTCCTGGATCACATCCTACCTTTCCAACCGCTTCTTCAGTGTTTCCTTCTCTGGTGTCTCCTCTTCACTCCCTGTTTATGATGGGGTCCCACAAGGCTCTGTCCCTGACCCGTTACTCTTCTCTTGGTGAACTAATACAATCTTTTGGGTTTCAGTATCATCTTTATTCTGATGATACCCACATTTATCTCTCCTCTCCTGACCTCTCCTCCGCTTTCCTGTCCCATGTCTCTAACTGTCTCTCTGCAATCTCCTCCTGGATCTCACCACTACCTGAAGCTTAACATGTCCAAAACAATACTAATACTCTTTCCACTTTCCACTGCCTCCGCTAAACCCATACTCTCCCTCACTGTCAATAATACCACAATCTCATCCACACCTCAAGCCCGCTGTCAAGGGGTCATCCTCTACTCTGCCCTCTCCTTCATTCTTCTCATTCAGTCCTTCACGAAGGCCTGCCATCTTAACCTTCTAAATATCAGCAAGATACACCCCTTTCGCACTTATGCAACTAAAATCCTAATTCACTAATCTTGTCCCACCTTGACTACTGCAACCATCTCTTAATTGGCATTCCCCTTGTCTGCCTACCCCAACTCCAATCCATCCAAAATTCTGCTGCCAGAGTCGTCTCTCCCTCACCGCTTCACTTCTGATCCTCAACTACGCATATCCCGACACTGGCTTCTCATCCCCAAATCCCTCTTACATCTCAGCTCTCATCCCCAAATACATACCTACATGCCCCTACATTCTGCCCACGACATCCACCTCTCCTACCTTATTAGCTCCTCTCACCCCTACAAGACTTGCCCTGTGCTGCCCCCTCTCTCTGGAATTGCCCACCACGCACCATCAGACGCTATCCCAGCTTTCAGATATAAAAAAAACTTCCTGAAAACTCACCTTTAGAAGGAAACCGACTCGCCTTACCTCTAACATCCAACCCAGGGCCGTCCGTAGGCTTTGCGGGGCCCAAGGCAGCATGCTAGCCGCGGGGCCCCCCTGTAAATAAAAGGGGGGGACTTACCTAGACCGGCAGCATCGCAACGTCATGACGTCATCTGATGTCACGCTGTCATTGCAATGCGACATCTACCTCCATACCGGGCCAGGGGACCCCTGCTTCCTCTTCTCCCTCCTCCTGTCAGCGCTGGGATCCAACTTCCAAACGGAGAGGGGAGCCGTGCTCCCTCCTCTAGCTACACCCTTGGATCTCGGCGCCATTAGGATTGAGAAGAGGAAGCGCGGGGCCCCCAAAGGTGTGGGACCCCAGGCCGGCCCTGCATTCAACACCCCTCCCCCTCCAACCCTATTAGGACTAGCTTTATGGCTGGACCAATCTTCCTCCTATGTAACATCAACCCCCCCCCCCCCTAACATTAATGGCTTCAGCTTTCAGACAGGGACATATTATAGTAGCAAGATAGAAATAGGCTAAATAGGCTAAAGCGCTCCAATGCAGGTATATGAGAATTACATATGCCAAACCACTAAACAAGGTATAAGGAATGAGTAATGATATTAGTACTTAATGTCCAATGGTATGGGTACTATCCTCCTGAAGACAGGTGGTAGATGGTACTCACCCACACACCATCAGTCTCATTGGCAGGTTCCCCTGAACAATATAATACTCACATTCCCTTGAAGTGGTAGGCATAGCTATATTATAACCTGAGCCACACCTTATCCTACAATGAGCAAACACCTCACCTTCTTGTTTCAACATTTTCCCTCATTCCCTCTAGAGTGTAAGCTCTCAGGATCAGGGCCCTTATTACCAACTGTATCTGTTTGTGCTTGTTTGTCCTTACCTGTATGTAACAGTTTGTGTACAGTAATATGTATAACCCATTGTACCGCGCTGTGGAATATGTTAGTGCTTTACAAATAAACAACAATACAAATATTTGCCAGTTTTGAGAACCTGTGAAAACGTTTCGCACATCAACTGATAATCAATAAAGTTACAGCACTCTATAACAATGAGTATCTCCATAAATGTCCCATCTTTCACAGCAAGTCTGTTTGGATGTAATAATATTGTATGCAGCCAAATTCTGTAGTTGTCCATTTTTTGTGGCGATAATACCCACAACCATTCATGTGGGTAGGTGCCAGCGGGCCCGGAACACCAGCCCCAGCAAACCCCCCCTGTTGGCGGCCCTGCATGTGGGTGTAGAAATAGGGTTGTTTCTGTTGATGTTTGGTAGGGGTTAGATCAGGGTAACCAACTCCAGTCATCAAGTGCTACCAACAGGTCATGTTTTTAGGATATCCCTGCTTCAGCACAGGTGGCTCAATCAGTGACTCAGTCTTCAACTGCACCACCTGTGCTGAAGCAAGGATAGCCAGAAAACCTGACCTGTTGGTGGCACTTGAGGACTGGTGTTGGCCGCCCCTGATATAGATGTAATTGGGGCAAGTAGTTACTATACCTATTGGGGAACCAAATCATGCTTCTGATGAAGAAGGTTTAGCATGTCAGAAGTGTACAGTGAAACTGCATCAAACATATCAACTCATCCGGCTTGTGACTCTCACAGGGTTAACACTTCATCAGAAATGGGATTCAGTCATTTTTAGCAACAGAGCTCTCACGCAATTAATGGTGTATCTCTGATAAAATGAGTACTTTTCCATTAAAACTGTGTATTTGTGTCCAGAACCTCCAGATCTCATTGATTTTGGTGTTGGGAGGTTATTTATTTATATATAAAGATTATGCTTATATTATTAGAGTTGGTTCTGATCTGTAGCTCCGTTGACATCCGCCTTCATGTTGCTGTATGTCAGTTTTCTAGGAGGGGCTTCTGTAGTGGTAATGCACTTTGTAAAGCTCAAAAATAAAATCTTAATTATTTATAAGGGAGAAATTATTTATTTTGCAATGATTGCACCTCATTTAACTCCTTTATGCAGAGGTCATTCCATTTCAATCATCATCATTACACATTAATGGCACGCGCACGCACACACACACACACACACACACACACACACATCACATATTTTATTATTATTAGTACTGAAAACTGTGGAAAGGATGGGAGTCTCACACCCCCTAGTGGCGCTTCTCAATGCAGGCCAAGGGGGGACTGGTCAACTTATAGGCATTGAACAAGTGCCAACATTAACTAGAGGGGGAGACAGATTAAACCTCCGTAATCAGAAAGAGATGTGGTGGATTTTTGCTTTGGGTACGTTGAGCCCAGCAGGGATCAATGTTCACTGGGAGCTTCAACACTTTTTACATTGATTAGGTTATCATGTGTGGTTCTCCCATCCCTCTCTTCCCTTTCCCCTCCCCCTCCCCCCCTTCTCCTTCCTCTCTCTCTCCCCCTTCCCCCCCCCCCCCCGTTCATGTCCTATTCATAGATATTCATTCATATTGCCTACTATATTAGGCCTGGGACATAGTGCCTCTCAAACGTGCGGAGGCGCGCCGAGGCTCAGGGAAAGCGGTGCTTTCCCTGGCCTTACACAGCGCGCCATCAGGGCGCGGGCCGGGGGCGGGTCAGTGACGTCACGGAGCTGGTTCGCCCTCATTGGGCGAACTGCTCACGTGACCGGCCCTGCGCTCCGGCAAGCGGGGAAATGTCAAAACGCCGTCAGACACACGCTTACCCAAGCGTGCTGACGCGTGCGCGAGCGCCTGCTAAAGCCGCTCCCATTGCGGCTGCAAGGGCTCAGTGCCGAGCAGCAGCACGCCTCAGCACGGGTCAGCGCCTAAGCACTGACCATGTCCCAGGCCTTCGGTTCTGTTGCTTACATCATTACATTTATGGCTCCTGTTATTATTATCTCTAACTCCATTGCTTAACACTATTGACAAAATATTGTTATACCACCAAGGTATTATATGATGGGAATAACTCTGATTTCTTTATATTTATATTGGTGTTTACATTGGAAACACCATTTCAGGGTTTATTATTATATATACATTCATTGTTGGATTTATACTCCTATCTTTGCCCTTGGTAGTAATTGAGATATATATACATAGAGGGTTTTTGCTTTTTTTTGCTTTGATGTCAATACTTCTGTTTTGATACAATTTTTTAACCTTTAAATGTTTATTTAGAGATAGGATTTTGGTTTCATTTTAATACATTTGTCAGGATTAGTACAGCCTCTGATCCTTGTTTTTATGTTCATATATTTTGTTTATATATGTTTTTCACAATTAGTTAAACAGTAGGGGTGTAATGGTTAGAATAACGTTTTTTGATATTTCAAATTTATGTTTAACTTCTTTGTTGTTTTTATGTTACCTTTCCACACCCTGTGACGCTCGGTATACACTCACCATTTCTCGATTAGCTGGAATGGTGATTAAATATTCAGCAGGTGGGAGTTACTGGGTGTATGCCGAGTTATCATTGGTTAGAACGCGGGGTCTGATGGGTATTTTATGCCGATGTTTGTTCTGTGTTAGTATTCTCTTTGACAAAGCACGGTGTACCGTGCGAAACGCGTCAGAGTGGTTCTGGTGGCTGTCGGGTGTCAATAAAGCTTACACTTGAGTGACACTGTCCTGGTCTGAGTCCTTACTGCTTGGGAGTTGCACCGCTTCGTTCTTCTTGGATTATTAGTACTGAAGCATTATTTCTTTTAATTATTACCATGTATGTTTTGTCATTTGGATGTAGCACTGGGCCCCCCCCTGTCGCTTGTTATATTCACTTGCCACAGCCCAGTGGCTCTCTATGTGACATTACATATAGTCAAGATTAGGTGGGTGGGGCGTTTGAGCTTGCTGGGATTGTGTGTGGTATATATATATATATATATATATATATATATATATATATATATATAGGCAATACGATACCGTTTGAAGACGAATATCAGAAGCAGCACTCCAGGTAAGGGGTCAAAAGAAATTTGTATTAACAAGACATCTTATCCAACGTTTCGGTCCTCGTGCGGGACCTTTCTCAAGGACCGAAACATCGGATAACATGTATTGTTAATACAAATTTCTTTTGACCACTTACCTGGAGTGCTGCCTCTGATATTCATCTTCAAACGGTATCGTATTGCCTATTTTATACCATACAGGATTTGCACCCACATTGTTTCAACCAGACGGAGTGCCTATTGTTCTGCACCATCTACTACAGGCATACCTCGGTTTAAGTACACTCACTTTAAGTACACTCGCGAGTAAGTACATCTCGCTCAATAGGCAAACGGCAGCTCACACATGCGCCTGTCAGCACATCCTGAACAGCAATACCGGCTCCCTACCTGTACCGAAGCTGTGCGCAAGCGGGGAGACTATAGAGCCTGTTACACATGCGTTATTTACATCAGTTATGCACGTATATGACGATTGCAGTACTGTACATGCATCGATAAGTGGGGAAAAGGTAGTGCTTCACTTTATGTACATTTTCACTTTACATACATGCTCCGGTCCCATTGCGTACGTTAATGCGGGGTATGCCTGTATATATATATATATATATATATATATATATATATATATATATAGCAACTGTAAATATTCCTGTATATTCATTTGCATGTCTTAGACAGGTCTGCAAATGAATATACAGGAATATTTACAGTTGCTTTATGCTTTACTGTGGAGGGTTTTAGTCACTTTTTTTACCCACCATAACCTTAATAGTCGTATATATATATATATATATATATATATATATATATATAGAGGAAAAGAGAAGAGAGAGCGCACGCCCATAGCGTATAAAAGTTTTAATGAGGGGGAAGGGGGAGAGAAGGGGGTAAAAAACGCACTTACAAAAATGCAATTAAAATCAAGCATATGTGATATATATAATCACCACCATCCGGTTTAACTGTAGACTCTTGGGGCAGTCCCAGGCTCCGTTGGTAAAGGAGCAACGTCACAGCAGATTCCCAGGGCTGGTAACACCATCCGGTCAAACTGCAGACTTTTGAGGCCGTCCCAGGCTCCGTTGGCAATGGAGCTCAGTCCCAGCAAATTCACAAGGCAGGTGTGCTATGTATAGTCCAAGAAAGAGGTCCCGTATGGTGCCTGTAGCACTCGCGCCTGGATTAATACGCTCCAGCGCTTAGTGTAGACTCCAATGTCTTTGCGTCGTGACGTCAGACGCAAAGACATTGGAGTCTACACTAAGCGCTGGAGCGTATTAATCCAGGCGCGAGTGCTACAGGCACCATACGGGACCTCTTTCTTGGACTATACATAGCACACCTGCCTTGTGAATTTGCTGGGACTGAGCTCCATTGCCAACGGAGCCTGGGACGGCCTCAAAAGTCTGCAGTTTGACCGGATGGTGTTACCAGCCCTGGGAATCTGCTGTGACGTTGCTCCTTTACCAACGGAGCCTGGGACTGCCCCAAGAGTCTACAGTTAAACCGGATGGTGGTGATTATATATATCACATATGCTTGATTTTAATTGCATTTTTGTAAGTGCGTTTTTTACCCCCTTCTCTCCCCCTTCCCCCTCATTAAAACTTTTATACGCTATGGGCGTGCGCTCTCTCTTCTCTTTTCCTCTATAGATATTCTATGGACGTGGTTAGTCCATATTGAGAGCTGCCGGAGACCCTGCATACCAGCACCTATACCATTCATTGGACTATTTGAGGACTGGTTTATCCTTTTTTGCATGTTTTTTAATATATCATATTGTTCATGTTTTCTGGGCCTGATAATACTATAGGTCCCTATTACTATATGTGTGTATGTATTGCTTATAATTGAGGTATTTATCCCATATTGTTATAGCATATATATATATATATATATATTTATATATATATTTTTTGTACATGTTCCTTAGAGGCGCAGCTTTTTTCTTTTTTTTTTATTTTTTTTTTTTTTTTTTTTTATATATATATATATATATATACTCAGTATATATATCTCAAAAATAAATAGATGATACCGTTCTGTGGCTAATGAAATGCTTTTATTTGTGCGAGCTTTCGAGATACACTGATCTCTTCTTCCGGCGATGTTACAATGGATAAAGCAAGAACGGTTTTTACTTAAAAACAGCGCATCCTGGAATGTATCTGTGACCGAAGCCTATCCCTCCCCCCTGTGCAATATGCGATGTATGACTTATGGTGTTAAATGCCAGAAAAAAGCCTGTCACGGTAGCCCAGGACTTTTAATATATTTACATTGGAGGGATCAGTCACACGGCAAAACAAGGCAGTGGAATAAAATGAGGTTTATTTGGACAAGACCTCGGAAACACACAGAAATACAAAATATAGAGAATATACACACTTACTGGGGCCTGGGGGTTGAGATCTAGCCCTTTCCTAGTTGCAGGGATTATATATATTTGTAATCTAAAGCCTCTGAAGGAGTTTAGAGAAAATAAAGTGTCACAATCGCGTGTGATTTCTCCTGAAAGCCACAAATCACATTGGACTGAGCAGTTCCAATTCCACTGATGATCCTGAGTTTTGTGGCAATATTTTACCATAATTAAAGAAAAGCAATTATCGTACCTGAAATATAATCTGTTCCTTGAGAAGAAAGCAGCACTTCACTGCATACAGAGGGTTGGCTTATACCGCATAATATGTCATTGGCATTCTTTATCACCTTGAAATTGGAAGGAAATATGAGGAGCAAATGAATAAAGTAAATAGTCATTCAAAATCTTAATTTTAGCTAAATATAGCCTACATTATATCTAAGAATATATATGTTTTTATTGATATAAGATGTGTGTGTGTGTGAGTATGTATGTATGTATGTATGTATGTATGTATGTATGTCTGTGGGTGGGTTTTCTGGGTATGCACCTTAACCCTGGCTGTGCTCAAAGCTGTGACCATGCAGCAAGCTTAAGCCTATAGGGAACCATGTTAAAAATGGTTTTTGAGGCAAAAAGTGACACTGTGTGCTCATTTGCATGTCATTTCCCAGAATCCCTTGCTGCAGTGGAAGTGCTGTATGCTGGGTGATAATGGGGAAAGGCGGGGTTGCAGACCTGCCTAAGACATGCAGATGAGCATACTCCATCATAAAAATAATTACAGCCCTTTCAGGCTTGGTCATAAAAATACCGAAGCTCATTCACCCATATCACAGCAGGATGTCCAAGTAATTCCTGCTTAGACTTACAAAAAAATACCTCCTGCCTTACATTTAAGATCTTCTATCATGTGTTGGTTAGAGGGTATGGCAAGCAATGCATCTGGTCTTTTACCCTCGCAGACAGGCAATGGCCTGCACATGGGGAATAAAAATGGCGGGGACAGGGCAACAACAGTAATGCATGGCAAATCAGGTATTAACCCTTTCCTCCCCGTCACACCCCTGTAAGGATCCGTGAGTCTGGCTACCCTCGGCGCGCTTCTCGCTTATCTCGGCACGGTATCGTGTGCTCCGCTTCCCCCGCGGCGCGTCACCAGGCCATCTACCAGCCACCAGCCTACGGGCACGCGCAAGTATTAATGTGGATTCCTCTGGTCCCGCCTCCGGGTTGCGCCTGCGCGGGGATGTCATCATCCTGACGCGCCCCCTCTCGCATTGTCCTCATTGGTCCCTGTATGCCTTATATGCTCAGCAGTTTCACTGGTTCATCGGCTGAGCATAAACCTTCCTACTAGCGAAGTGTTCACTGCTGTCTCGCCTCCAGTCTTGTCATGCTTCCTGATCCTTGCTCCTGACCGTAGCTTTTCCTCCAGACTGCTCTTCTGTTCTCCTGACCTCGGCTACGTACGACCATCCGCACCTCTCCATCCCGACCCCGGCAAAGCTCCTCGACGATCCGCTCCTCTCCAATACTGACCTCGGCTAAGTACCACGACGATCCGCCTCTCTCCAATCCAGACCATGGCTAAGTACCTCCTACGATCCTCTACTCTCCAACACCGACCTCGGCAAGTATTACTGACCATCCAGACCTCTCCTACCTCGACCTGGCTACCTCGACCAAACTACACTCCAGACGCACCCACGTGGCTGTGGGTTCGTGTATCAAATCGCCACCTCGGCCCTGCGGTCACGCCTTGTTTGTGGTGAGCGCTCCGTTACACCCACACAGTTAAGCCCCTAAGGCAAATGATCCCTTTACCGAAACTAGTAGCCCTCCAAGAGGGTGGTACATTAGCAATGATGAATAGGTAGGTTTATTCTATTCCAGGAGAACCATACAGCTGAATAAATTGCCATTAATATCAATTCATTTCAGCTTTACAGACTCAATTATAATCACAATTATTGAATATCTCAATCATTTGACAGTAAATTGTATTTGATAGCACCACAGTGTACATAGACACTCTGAAATGTGAGGCTACATCTGCAACCTGCCCTTAACCTACTAAGAAATTGAATATAGTTACCCTGTGAATGTTTTTCAGGCACTTGTGTTGATGAGCGATATATGAATCCATCTGAAATGAAGAATAATGATAAATATAAATGTAATGCTTTAATTTTGCTGAGAGGCTCAAAGTATACAAAGTATACTATACTATACTATACTATACTATACTATACTATTGCAATACTATACTATACTATACTATACTATTGCAATACTATACTATACTATATTATACTATTGCAATACTATACTATACTATATTATACTATTGTAATACTATACTATACTATACTATACTATACTATACTATTGCAATACTATACTATACTATACTATACTATTGCAATACTATACTATAGCAATACTATACTATACTATATTATACTATTGCAATACTATACTATACTATACTATACTATACTATACTATACTATACTATTGCAATACTATACTATACTATACTATACTATTGCAATACTATACTATAGCAATACTATACTATACTATATTATACTATTGCAATACTATACTATACTATTACAATAAAAGGACAATCCATTCTTTCCGTACATTAAAGGGGGCAAGAAAAGGCGGGGATTGTCATGTCATGGCACTGGGGATTGTCATGTCATGGCACTGGGGATTGTCATGGCACTGGGGATTGTCATGTCATGGCACTGGGGATTGTCATGGCACTGGGGATTGTCATGGCACTGGGGATTGTCATGGCACTGGGGATTGTCATGGCACTGGGGATTGTCATGTCATGGCACTGGGGATTGTCATGGCACTGGGGATTGTCATGGCATGTCACTGGGGATTGTCATGTCATGGCACTGGGGATTGTCATGTCATGGCACTGGGGATTGTCATGTCATGGCACTGGGGATTGTCATGTCATGGCACTGGGGATTGTCATGTCATGGCACTGGGGATTGTCATGTCATGGCACTGGGGATTGTCATGTCATGGCACTGGGGATTGTCATGTCATGGCACTGGGGATTGTCATGTCATGGCACTGGGGATTGGTATTATTCCGTTTTACTTGCATATAAACAATTTAATTTTTAAAGAAAAGGGGATTTTTTTCAATAGATAAAATTATAGTGTACCAAACTGCCAAAATAACACAGGTCTCTTCTTCAAGTATGCAGAAAGGAGGCAGGCAGGAGGCAGGCAGGCAGAAAGGAGGCAGGCAGGCAGAAAGGAGGCAGGCAGGCAGAAAGGAGGCAGGCAGGAGGCAGGCAGGCAGAAAGGAGGCAGGCAGGCAGAAAGGAGGCAGGCAGGCAGAAAGGAGGCAGGCAGGCAGAAAGGAGGCAGGCAGGAGGCAGGCAGGCAGAAAGGAGGCAGGCAGAAAGGAGGCAGGCAGGCAGGCAGAAAGGAGGCAGGCAGGCAGGCAGGCAGAAAGGAGGCAGGCAGAAAGGAGGCAGGCAGGCAGAAAGGAGGCAGGCAGGCAGGAGGCAGGCAGGAGGCAGAAAGGAGGCAGGCAGGCAGGCAGAAAGGAGGCAGGCAGGCAGGAGGCAGGCAGGCAGGCAGGATGCAGAAAGGAGGCAGAAAGGAGGCAGGCAGGCAGAAAGGAGGCAGGCAGGCAGGCAGAAAGGAGGCAGAAAGGAGGCAGGCAGGAGGCAGAAAGGAGGCAGGCAGGAGGCAGAAAGGAGGCAGAAAGGAGGCAGGCAGGCAGGAGGCAGAAAGGAGGCAGGCAGGCAGAAAGGAGGCAGGCAGAAAGAAGGCAGAAAGGAGGCAGGCAGGCAGGCAGGCAGGAGGCAGAAAGGAGGCAGAAAGGAGGCAGAAAGGAGGCAGGCAGGCAGAAAGGAGGCAGGCAGGCAGGCAGAAAGGCAGGGAGAAAGGAGGCAGGCAGGCAGAAAGGAGGCAGGCAGGCAGGCAGAAAGGAGGCAGGCAGAAAGGAGGCAGGCAGGCAGGGAGAAAGGAGGCAGGCAGGCAGACAGGAGGCAGGCAGGCAGGAGGCAGAAAGGAGGCAGGCAGGCAGGAGGCAGGCAGGCAGGATGCAGAAAGGAGGAAGGCAGAAAGGAGGCAGGCAGGCAGGCAGGCAGGAGGCAGAAAGGAGGCAGGCAGAAAGGAGGCAGGCAGGCAGAAAGGAGGCAGAAAGGAGGCAGAAAGGAGGCAGGCAGGCAGAAAGGAGGCAGGCAGGCAGAAAGGAGGCAGGCAGGAGGCAGAAAGGAGGCAGGCAGGCAGAAAGGAGGCAGGCAGGGAGGCAGAAAGGAGGCAGAAAGGAGGCAGGCAGCCAGGAGGCAGAAAGGAGGCAGAAAGGAGGCAGGCAGAAAGGAGGCAGGCAGAAAGGAGGCAGGCAGGCAGGCAGGAGGCAGAAAGGAGGCAGAAAGGAGGCAGGCAGAAAGGAGGCAGGCAGGCAGAAAGGAGGCAGGCAGGCAGGCGGCAGAAAGGAGGCAGAAAGGAGGCAGGCAGGCAGAAAGGAGGCAGGCAGGCAGGCAGTAGGCAGAAAGGAGGCAGGCAGAAAGGAGGCAGGCAGGCAGAAAGGAGGCAGGCAGGCAGAAAGGAGGCAGGCAGGCAGAAATGAGGCAGGCAGGCAGGCAGGAGGCAGAAAGGAGGCAGGCAGGCAGAAAGGAGGCAGGCAGAAAGGAGGCAGGCAGGCAGAAAGGAGGCAGGCAGAAAAGAGGCAGGCAGGCAGGCAGAAAGGAGGCAGGCAGGCAGGCAGGCAGAAAGGAGTCAGCAGAAAGGAGTCAGGCAGAAAGGAGGCAGGCAGAAAGGAGGCAGGCAGGCAGAAAGGAGGCAGGCAGGCAGACAGAAAGGAGGCAGGCAGAAAGGAGGCAGGCAGGCAGGCAGAAAGGAGGCAGGCAGGCAGAAAGGAGGCAAGCAGAAAGGAGGCAGGCAGGCAGAAAGGAGGCAGGCAGGCAGGAGGCAGGCAGGCAGAAAGGAGGCAGGCAGGCAGAAAGGAGGCAGGCAGGCAGAAAGGAGGCAGGCAGGCAGGCAGGAGGCAGGCAGGCAGACAGAAAGGAGGCAGGCAGGAGGCAGGCAGGCAGGAGGCAGGCAGGCAGACAGAAAGGAGGCAGGCAGGCAGAAAGGAGGCAGGCAGAAAGGAGGCAGGCAGGCAGGCAGACAGGAGGCAGGCAGGAGGCAGGCAGGCAGACAGAAAGGAGGCAGGCAGGCAGAAAGGAGGCAGACAGACAGGCAGGAGGCAGGCAGGCAGGCAGAAAGGAGGCAGGCAGGCAGACAGAAAGGAGGCAGGCAGGCAGGAGACAGGCAGGCAGGCAGAAAGGAGGCAGGCAGGCAGAAAGGAGGCAGGCAAACGTACTTAAGCATGAATGATTTAATGTGCCATATAACCGACGTTTAGGCAGAAAGGAGGCAGGCAGGCAGACAGAAAGGAGGCAGGCAGAAAGGAGGCAGGCAGGCAGGCAGAAAGGAGGCAGGCAGGCAGAAAGGAGGCAGGCAGAAAGGAGGCAGGCAGGCAGAAAGGAGGCAGGCAGGCAGAAAGGAGGCAGGCAGGCAGAAAGGAGGCAGGCAGGCAGGAGGCAGAAAGGAGGCAGGCAGGCAGAAAGGAGGCAGGCAGGCAGGCAGAAAGGAAGCAGGCAGAAAGGAGGCAGGCAGGCAGAAAGGAGGCAGGCAGGCAGACAGAAAGGAGGCAGGCAGAAAGGAGGCAGGCAGGCAGGCAGAAAGGAGGCAGGCAGGCAGGCAGAAAGGAGGCAGGCAGGCAGAAAGGAGGCAGGCAGGCAGGAGGCAGGCAGGCAGAAAGGAGGCAGGCAGGCAGAAAGGAGGCAGGCAGGCAGGCAGGAGGCAGGCAGGCAGACAGAAAGGAGGCAGGAGGCAGGCAGGCAGGAGGCAGGCAGACAGAAAGGAGGCAGGCAGGCAGAAAGGAGGCAGGCAGGCAGGAGGCAGGCAGGCAGGAGGCAGGCAGGCAGACAGAAAGGAGGCAGGCAGGCAGGCAGGAGGCAGGAGGCAGGCAGGCAGGCAGGAGGCAGGAGGCAGGCAGGCAGGCAGAAAGGAGGCAGGCAGGCAGACAGAAAGGAGGCAGGCAGGCAGGCAGGAGACAGGCAGGCAGGCAGGCAGAAAGAAAGGAGGCAGGCAGGCAGGCAGAAAGGAGGCAGGCAGGCAGAAAGGAGGCAGGCAAACGTACTTAAGCATGAATGATTTAATGTGCCATATAACCGACGTTTCGGCAGTACAATACTGCCTTTTACAAGGTGTACAGCCGAAACGTTGGTTATATGGCACATTAAATCATTCATGCTTAAGTCCTTGTGCCTGCCTCCTTTCTGCATACTGGCCATTTCTGGGACCCTTGGATATCCCTGGACACAGCGTTCCGGCAGCTAAGTACCCCCCCTCTAAACCCACTAATGAGTGCCTGCATTGCTTCTCTTTACTCTTCTTTAACCATCAAAACCATCATCACTTTTATGTTTATGGGATTATTGATATATGATATGATTTATTAAAAATCCTAAAAAAGATGACTGTTCGGGACCTTCTTATTACTTGAAGTTTTTGTTGAATAAAAGATGTATATAATGGAGTACAAAGACTATTCCCAACAGAAACAAGCCAACGTAGTATAAAAATATCCCTGTGTATACAATCACATACTGCTTTCATTACAGAGATCAATCTTCAAGAATCAGTCACCTATTAACAAATGGCATTTTAATGGAATATTGCTGATTTTAACAGACTGAGCTGAAGTCTGAGACTGTTTAACTGTGGGTCTCTCCGAATTTTAGTGTAATGAGTGTCACATGACGTCAGTCATTGGAGGATAATTAGGGACTATGGCTGGGATTCACCAAAATGTGAAGCGGGGTATTGCATCGCAATCCGGCATTAACGTTTCACGTCAAAGCAGTCAATGCCGCATGGAGGCGCAATAAATTCAGGTATATGGGCTATATTTTCTATTTCACAAGACCCCTTCTGTTGCTGGAAGACACCTGATGGTGTTTCAGTTGAATTGGCTATAAGGTACCTTCCAGTGCCGGAAGGTGTCTTGTGGAGTAGCACTGCTTAGTAAATATGGCACTAAATGAGCAAGTTATACAGCTGGTCTTAGGGATCTGAAGACCTATTCTAAACAGTGCAATTTGACCCCTTTGCTACCAGTGGCCTGCCATGGGTTTAGCAGAAACAATATACACTGTATGTAAATGCAGTATGACAATTTTGTACACAACAGCAACAAAAAAACTTTATGGAGTTGTCAAATTGTGACGAGGACTTTAAATGTCCAATCCTTTTATTGTAGAATGCACGCACCTGTTCAGGTTAGTATATGGTTATGATGGCTAGAGAACTTTCTGCCAGCTCTATAGGATACAAACAGGTTCAACCAGTAATTGTTGTTTTCTTTACAATGTGCAGATGAAGGTGGCACACAGGTTTTAGTGCAATAAATGTTACCATCTGTTTATTGCATAATAATGAGCAGACAATATGGCATTTTGGGGTCACAGCCCCTTCGTCAGACAAGCCACCCATCCAGTAATTGAAGGTTGGAAAGTCCAAACTGGCTTTTAAATCTCTATGCTGTATATACTCTATAATAAAATGAAACTAGTTTCTGCTTTTTAAACTCGCCTCCCACGATGGCAATGATGGCATTGAAGTGCAAGGAGAATGGTTTTGCCACAGTTATGTTACCATCTATGATCACCCTGAGGTTTAAATCCAGTTTAAATGTGGTAGTTTAAATAAGGCAGGGTGAGTCCCCTTCTTGAGCTTTCTTAGGCTGCGTTCCCACTAGCGCAGAGCGCGCTTAGCGGGCAGCGCTTGGCGAGGTGACTTGCATATATATATATATATATATATATATGTAAGGTGTTACACTGTATTTTTGCTAAAGAGAGGCATTTAGGTTTCTGTTTTCTAGAAACATCAAATTATATATATATATTTTTTGTATAATGTCAACAATGGGCAGACACTTTATAATACAGTTAATACAAGAACAGCACCAGATAAAAACCAGGAGTCAGAGAAGGCCAATATTTTGGAAGTCATGGTGCCTGCTGACCCCAATTCTAACACTTGATGCTTTTTAGCCTCTGTGCACAAATGTTAAGCTCATGAAAAAGCCTTAGAACGAAGGCTTTGTCCCCGCTGGCGCTGAGCGCGCTCATGCTGCAGGGGAAGCTGAGCGCGCCAGAAAGTTTAAATAATTTGTTTACCCGAGCGCCGGTGAGCGTGTGTGCCCGCGCATAAACGCGCATCGCGTGAGCGGGGACTTGCATGTGTATATATATATATATATATACGACTATTAAGGTTATGGTGGGTAAAAACAGTTGCTATATATATATATATATATAAACGCGCATCGCGTGAGCGGGGACTTGCATGTGTATATATATATATATATATATATATACGACTATTAAGGTTATGGTGGGTAAAAACAGTTGCTATATATATATATATATATATAGCAACTGTTTTTACCCACCATAACCTTAATAGTCGTATATATATATATATATATATACACATACAAGTCCCCGCTCACGCGATGCGCGTTTATGCGCGGGCACACACGCTCACCGGCGCTCGGGTAAACAAATTATTTAAACTTTCTGGCGCGCTCAGCTTCCCCTGCAGCATGAGCGCGCTCAGCGCCAGCGGGGACAAAGCCTTCGTTCTAAGGCTTTTTCATGAGCTTAACATTTGTGCACAGAGGCTAAAAAGCATCAGGTGTTAGAATTGGGGTCAGCAGGCACCATGACTTCCAAAATATTGGCCTTCTCTGACTCCTGGTTTTTATCTGGTGCTGTTCTTGTAATAACTGTATTATAAAGTGTCTGCCCATTGTTGACATTATACAAAAAAAAAATATATATATATATATATAATTTGATGTTTCTAGAAAACAGAAAATAAATGCCTCTCTTTAGCAAAAATACAGTGTAACACCTTACCTGTAACACCTTACACAGAGACAATGTGTCGCCGGCTCTGATAGTGAAGGGGTTGGGGCCTTACCAGTGAAGATTCAGCAGAAGTTACTGTGCGGTTCCTGCATCTAACACCTGTTCTTCGGCTGTCAGAAATCCAACCAGAGCATAAACTATGTTGCTTTTAGGTGTAAAAGCAGAGATGTTGTAATCAAAGAGGTCAGTCAGAAGCTGGAAAACGCACTGGTAAAAATGCAACAGCTTCTGCTGTTTGATCACATAGGAAGTTAGCACAGAAACCACACCAATAAAGACTTGAAAAGGAGAAGAAGAAAAGATTATTGGAGCAGGATTCCTGGGAGTGGCCGGTATAGGGCCAGATTGCCACGTTACCTGTGGGAACCGCCCCAGGCACTTATACTGACAATGAGGTATTTGTTCAGTATAGCTATATTGTACTTTCAGCCGCACACATAAGGAAGCAGCGATTTCGTACAATACCAAGAACAGATGTACAAAGCCTGGCTCACAGAACATTACGCTGTGCCGCCTGCAAATATATATGTGCAGATCACTGGGTTTCAAATATGCATGTTTACATATTTTTTAGCACTATAGAAGTTCAGATACTCAACCACTTCTATTTATTTTTTCAGATCACAATATGTCTTTTAAACGTTATCAGAAAGCAAATACATATGGGGGGGGAGGAGAGAGATGGGGGAAGGAGAGAGGGGGAGTGAGATGGGAGAGTGTGATGGGGGAGGGGGAGTGAGCGAGGGGAAGTGAGATGGGGAGAGTGTGAGGGGGGAGGGGGAGATAAGGGGAGTTAGAGTAAGAGGGGTGGAGGGCCTCATATCCCCTCTCTCCCCAACATCCCTTCTCTCTCCCCCCGATATCCTCTCTCTCCTCTATCCCCAATTCCCTTACTATCCCTGCTCTCTGCCTCTCCCCATCACCCCTTTCTCTCTACCTCTCCCCATGACCCCTGTCTATCTCTCTCCCCTTGACCACTTTCACTCACTCCCTCTCCCCATCACACTTTCCCTCCCTCGCCCCATCTCCCCTTTCTCTCCCCATCACCCGTTTCTCTCTCTCCGTCTCCTCTTCACCCTTTTCTCTCTCTCCAGCTCCTCGTTACCCTTTTCTCTCTCCTCCCCATTATTCTTCTCTCTATCCCTCTCCCCATCACCCCTTTCACTTTCTCTCTCTCCCCTTCACTCCTTTCTCTCTCTCTCTCCACAGCACCCCTTTCTCTCCCCATTGCACCTTCTCTCCCTCCCTCCTTTCCCCCATCACCCCTTTCTTCTCTCCCTGTCCACATCCGTCACCAGAGGGACAGGGCCCCAAGCAGACAACAGGAGGACATGGGTCACACTAGAGCCCAGGAATCTACATCTGCCAGCAGGGATCAAAGGGAGCTTGCAAGTGGTGGGAGAGGAGAAGGGAGAGGGGGCATACTGGGTATGCAGAGGAAGGATCCAAAAGCAGGTCCCGCCTGCAGGCCTTCTGCAAGGTCCCTCACGCAGGCTTTCGGTGGGGAGGAGGAATGCTACAGCAGGGGTAGAGCCGGAGCATAAAGGGAGGAGCAGCAGCAGAAAAGATTGGAAAATGTAGCAAAGGCAGGGGGAGTAGAGCCTAGCAATCCAGCAGAAGGTATCAGTGAAGGCACAGTGGCCCAATGGTTGGTTGGGACCAGCAGAATGATGCAGCCAGTGGCGGCTGGGATGACTCCCAGCTTGCTATGTTCAGGTAGGGGTGAAAGTGGGAGGAGAGGTGGAGGTGGAGACAGGTCGATAGTTAGAAAGACAGGTAGGGTCAAGCTTGGTGTTTTTGAGTAATGGTATGACTGTTGCATGTGTGAAGGAGGATGGAAAGGTTCCAGAGCAGAGGGAGGAGTAAAAAAAATGTGTGTGAGCATAGGGATTATAGGTGGAGCAAGAGGTTTTAGGAGATGGGAGGGAATGGGGTCAAGAGGGCAAGTAGTAGAGGGAGAAGAGGCGATCAACAGCGACACATCCTCCTCTGAGACAGTGGAAAAAGAGTCAAGGAAGGCAGGAGGAGAGTTAGGAAGAAGTGTAGGATGGGAGGAAGAAACAGAGGGGATGTTCTGCCGTATGGATTCCACCTTTTCCTTAAAATAGTCAGCAAAGTCCTGAGCGGAGATGGAGGAAGGAGAAGCCGCTGAGGGTGGTTTGAGTAGAGTATCAAAGACAGAGAACAGTCGGCGTGGGTTAGACTTGTGCATGTTGATTAGTGCAGAAAAGTAGGCTTGTTTAGCTTGCGAGAGGGCAGAGTTGAAACAGGATAGCATGAATTTGTAGTGAAGGAAGTCTGCGAGAGTATGAGATTTCCTCCAGAGGCGTTCGGAGGAACGAGTGGAGGAACACAGCATGCGTGTGTGGGAATTTAGCCAGGGTCTAGGGTTAGAAGGTCGAGTGCGGCAGAGAGAAAGCGGGGCATGTAGATCAAGAGAGGAGGACAAGGCAGAGTTGTAGTTCCTGACCAGGTTGTCAGGGTCTGTAGCAGAGCTGAGAGAGGAGAGGGAGGAGCGTAAAGTGGACACAAAGTCAGGTAAGTGAATAGAGCACAGGTTTCTGCAGAACCGGGGGGTAGATGGAGGTGGAGAAGGGGAGAAGCGAGATAGAGAGAATGAGATGATGGTCAGAGAGAGGAAATGGAGAAATCGGAGAGAGAGAAGTTTTTAGTGAAAACCAGGTCTAAGTAGTGGCCATACTTGAGGGTGCTGGCTGCAGTCCACTGTTGAAGGCCAAAAGGAGAGATTAGAGAAAGAAAGCGGGAAGCCCAAGGGAGAGAGGGGTCATCAATGTGGCAATTGAAGTCCCCAAGGAGAAGAACAGGGGAGTCTGAGGAGAGAAAGAAAGAGAGCCAGGATTCAAAGTGAGAGAGAAAGGCAGAAGGGGGATGAGTAGAGGTAGGTGGGCGATAGATGACTGCCACATGGCCAGGGAGAGGAGAGAAGATCTGGACAGTGTGAGCCTCAAAGGAGGGAAAGGCAAGAGAGGGGGGAATAGGAATAGTTCGGTAACGGCAGACAGAGGAGAGCAGGAGCCCCACGCCTCCACCCCTGCCATCAGGGCGCGGAGTGTGGGAGAAGGAAAGGCCACCATAGGAGAGGGCAGCTTCCAGAGCAGAGTCAGACTGAGTGAGCCAGGTCTCAGTTATAGCAAAGAGGAGCAGAGAGTGAGAGAGAAAAAAGTCATGTACAGAGAGGAACTTGTTAGAAAGGGTTAGGGGTTAACCCTAAAGGGGCGGCAGGGGATGGGTATGAGGTTGGAGGGGTTGACACCAGAAGGAGTAGAGGTTGCAATTGGCAGGCGAGGACGAGCGCATGTAGGAATAAGGCAGGGACCAGGATTGGGAGAGATATCCCCAGAAGCAAGGAGGAGAAGCATGGATAGAAAGAGGATGTGTGAGGATGATTTGTAGGGGTGCGTTTTAGTGCAGGGGATATAGCTGTGTGGCTATTCTTGATAGTGGCTGATAGGCTGTCCTTGATAGTGGCTGTCCCTGTGTCCCTGATACGGGCTGTTCCTGTGTCCCTGATACGGGCTGTCTCTGATACGGGCTGTCCTTGATATGGGCTGTCCCTGATACGGACTGTCCCTGATACGGGCTGTCCCTGATACGGGCTGTCCCTGATACAGGCTGTCCTTGATAGGGGCTGTTCCTGTGTCCCTGATACGGGCTGTCCCTGATACGGGCTGTCCCTGATACAGGCTGTCCTTGATAGGGGCTGTTCCTGTGTCCCTGATACGGGCTGTCCCTGATACGGACTGTCCCTGATACGGGCTGTCCCTGATACGGACTGTCCCTGATACAGGCTGTCCTTGATAGGGGCTGTTCCTGTGTCCCTGATACGGACTGTTCCTGTGTCCCTGATATGGACTGTCCCTGATATGGGCTGTCTCTGATACGGGCCGTCCCTGATACGGACTGTCCCTGATACAGGCTGTCCTTGATAGTGGCTGTCCCTGTGTCCCTGATACGGGTTGTTCCTGTGTCCCTGATACGGGCTGTCCCTGATACGGACTGTCCCTGATACAGGCTGTCCCTGATACAGACTGTCCCTGATACAGGCTGTCCTTGATAGGGGCTGTTCCTGTGTCCCTGATACGGGCCGTCCCTGATACGGGCTGTTCCTGTGTCCCTGATACGGACTGTCCCTGATACAGGCTGTCCCTGATACGGGCTGTCCCTGATATGGGCTGTCCCTGATATGGGCTGTCCCTGATATGGGCTGTCCCTGATACGGGCTGTCCCTGATATGGGCTGTCCTTGATACAGGCTGTCCCTGATACGGGCTGTCCCTGATACGGGCTGTCCTTGATACGGGCTGTCCCTGATACGGACTGTCCCTGATACAGGCTGTCCTTGATAGGGGCTGTTCCTGTGTCCCTGATACGGGCTGTCCCTGATACGGACTGTCCCTGATACGGGCTGTCCCTGATACGGGCTGTCCCTGATACAGGCTGTCCTTGATAGGGGCTGTTCCTGTGTCCCTGATACGGACTGTTCCTGTGTCCCTGATATGGGCTGTCTCTGATACGGGCCGTCCCTGATACGGACTGTCCCTGATACAGGCTGTCCTTGATAGTGGCTGTCCCTGTGTCCCTGATACGGGTTGTTCCTGTGTCCCTGATACGGGCTGTCCCTGTGTCCCTGATACGGACTGTCCCTGATACAGGCTGTCCCTGATACGGACTGTCCCTGATACGGGCTGTCCCTGATACGGGCTGTCCCTGATACGGGCTGTCCCTGATACGGACTGTCCCTGATACAGGCTGTCCTTGATAGGGGCTGTTCCTGTGTCCCTGATACGGGCTGTCTCTGATACGGGCCGTCCCTGATACGGACTGTCCCTGATACAGGCTGTCCTTGATAGGGGCTGTTCCTGTGTCCCTGATACAGGCCGTCCCTGATACGGGCTGTTCCTGTGTCCCTGATACGGACTGTCCCTGATACAGGCTGTCCCTGATACGGGCTGTCCCTGATATGGGCTGTCCCTGATATGGGCTGTCCCTGATACGGGCTGTTCCTGTGTCCCTGATACGGGCTGTCCTTGATACGGGCTGTCCTTGATACGGGCTGTCCCTGATATGGGCTGTCCCTGATATGGGCTGTCCCTGATACGGGCTGTCCTTGATACAGGCTGTCCTTGATAGGGGCTGTTCCTGATATGGGCTGTCCCTGATATGGGCTGTCCCTGATACGGGCTGTCCCTCATACGGGCTGTCCTTGATACAGGCTGTCCCTGATACGGGCTGTTCCTGTGTCCCTGATACGGGCTGTCCCTGATACGGGCTGTTCCTGATACGGGCTGTTCCTGTGTCCCTGATACAGGCTGTCCCTGATACAGGCTGTCCTTGATAGGGGCTGTTCCTGTGTCCCTGATACGGGCTGTCCCTGATACGGGCTGTTCCTGTGTCCCTGATACGGACTGTCCCTGATACGGACTGTCCCTGATACAGGCTGTCCTTGATAGGGGCTGTTCCTGTGTCCCTGATACAGGCCGTCCCTGATACGGGCTGTTCCTGTGTCCCTGATACGGACTGTCCCTGATACAGGCTGTCCCTGATACGGGCTGTCCCTGATATGGGCTGTCCCTGATATGGGCTGTCCCTGATACGGGCTGTCCCTGATACGGGCTGTCCTTGATACAGGCTGTCCCTGATACGGGCTGTTCCTGTGTCCCTGATACGGGCTGTCCTTGATACGGGCTGTCCTTGATACGGGCTGTCCCTGATATGGGCTGTCCCTGATATGGGCTGTCCCTGATACGGGCTGTCCTTGATACAGGCTGTCCTTGATAGGGGCTGTTCCTGATATGGGCTGTCCCTGATATGGGCTGTCCCTGATACGGGCTGTCCCTCATACGGGCTGTCCTTGATACAGGCTGTCCCTGATACGGGCTGTTCCTGTGTCCCTGATACGGGCTGTCCCTGATACGGGCTGTTCCTGATACGGGCTGTTCCTGTGTCCCTGATACAGGCTGTCCCTGATACGGGCTGTCCTTGATACGGGCTGTCCCTGATAGGGGCTGTCCTTGATACGGGCCGTCCCTGATATGGGCTGTCCCTGATACGGGCTGTCCCTGATACGGGCTGTCCCTGATACGGGCTGTCCCTGATACAGGCTGTCCTTGATACGGGCTGTCCTTGATACGGACTGTCCCTGATACGGGCTGTCCCTGATACGGGCTGTCCCTGATACAGGCTGTCCTTGATACGGGCTGTCCTTGATACGGACTGTCCCTGATACGGACTGTCCCTGATATGGGCTGTCCTTGATACGGACTGTCCCTGATATGGGCTGTCCTTGATATGGGCTGTCCCTGATAGGGGCTGTCCCTGATACGGGCTGTCCCTGATACAGGCTGTCCTTGATATGGGCTGTCCCTGATACAGGCTGTCCCTGATAGGGGCTGTCCTTGATACGGACTGTCCTTGATACGGGCTGTCCCTGATACGGGCTGTCCCTGATACAGGCTGTCCTTGATATGGGCTGTCCCTGATACAGGCTGTCCCTGATAGGGGCTGTCCCTGTGTCCCTGATACGGACTGTCCCTGATATGGGCTGTCCCTGATACGGGCTGTCCCTGATACGGGCTGTCCTTGATACGGGCTGTCCTTGATACGGGCTGTCCCTGATAGGGGCTGTCCTTGATACGGACTGTCCTTGATACGGGCTGTCCCTGATATGGGCTGTCCCTGATACAGGCTGTCCTTGATAGGGGCTGTCCCTGATATGGGCTGTCCCTGATATGGGCTGTCCCTGATATGGGCTGTCCCTGATACGGGCTGTCCTTGATACGGACTGTCCTTGATATGGGCTGTCCCTGATACGGGCTGTCCCTGATACAGGCTGTCCTTGATATGGGCTGTCCCTGATATGGGCTGTCCCTGATATGGGCTGTCCTTGATATGGGCTGTCCCTGATACGGGCTGTCCCTGATAGGGGCTGTCCTTGATACGGACTGTCCTTGATACGGGCTGTCCCTGATACGGGCTGTCCCTGATACAGGCTGTCCCTGATACAGGCTGTCCTTGATATGGGCTGTCCCTGATACAGGCTGTCCCTGATACAGGCTGTCCTTGATATGGGCTGTCTCTGATACGGGCTGTCCCTGATACGGGCTGTCCCTGATACAGGCTGTCCTTGATATGGGCTGTCCCTGATACGGGCTGTCCCTGATACGGGCTGTCTCTGATACGGGCTGTCTCTGATACGGGCTGTCTCTGATACGGGCTGTCCCTGATACGGGCTGTCCCTGATACGGGCTGTCCCTGATACGGGCTGTCCCTGATACGGGCTGTCCTTGATACGGGCTGTCCTTGATACGGACTGTCCCTGATACGGGCTGTCCCTGATACGGGCTGTCCCTGATACGGGCTGTCCCTGATATGGGCTGTCCCTGATACAGGCTGTCCTTGATACGGGCTGTCCTTGATACGGACTGTCCCTGATACGGACTGTCCCTGATAGGGGCTGTCCCTGATAGGGGCTGTCCCTGATATGGGCTGTCCCTGATATGGGCTGTCCTTGATACGGGCTGTCCTTGATACGGACTGTCCCTGATACGGACTGTCCCTGATAGGGGCTGTCCCTGATATGGGCTGTCCTTGATACGGGCTGTCCCTGATACGGACTGTCCCTGATAGGGACTGTCCCTGATATGGGCTGTCCCTGATACGGGCTGTCCCTGATACGGGCTGTCCCTGATACGGACTGTCCCTGATACGGACCGTCCCTGATACAGGCTGTCCCTGATACAGGCTGTTCCTGTGTCCCTGATACGGGCTGTCCCTGATAGGGACTGTCCCTGATACGGGCTGTCCCTGATACAGGCTGTCCCTGTGTCCCTGATACAGGCTGTCCCTGTGTCCCTGATACAGGCTGTCCCTGTGTCCCTGATACAGGCTGTCCCTGTGTCCCTGATACGGACTGTTCCTGTGTCCCTGATACGGGCTGTCCCTGTGTCCCTGATACGGGCTGTCCCTGTGTCCCTGATACGGGCTGTCCCTGTGTCCCTGATACGGGCTGTCCCTGTGTCCCTGATACGGGCTGTCCCTGTGTCCCTGATATGGGCTGTCCCTGTGTCCCTGATACGGGCTGTCCCTGTGTCCCTGATACGGGCTGTCCCTGTGTCCCTGATACGGGCTGTCCCTGTGTCCCTGATACGGGCTGTCCCTGTGTCCCTGATACAGGCTGTCCCTGTGTCCCTGATACGGGCTGTCCCTGTGTCCCTGATACAGGCTGTCCCTGTGTCCCTGATACAGGCTGTCCCTGTGTCCCTGATACGGGCTGTTCCTGTGTCCCTGATACAGGCTGTTCCTGTGTCCCTGATACAGGCTGTTCCTGTGTCCCTGATACGGGCTGTCCCTGTGTCCCTGATACGGGCTGTCCCTGTGTCCCTGATCAGGAAGGCAGCTGCTCTGAGACGCTGCTACTGAAGGTCTGGTCTAAACTGGAAACTGCAAACTGAGGGTCTCTTTTACCACTTCATCTACTGTCCCTAAATTTTGGGGATCAATGGTGTGAAATCTTCCTTGCCCTTGAAAAGGGTTACAGAGACTTTGCGAGCAGTTTAGGTCTGTTCTGTCCAATAGCCGTCAGGACCCAGATATCTCCATGCGGAGAAGGGAGAAAGATACTGAGACTTTATATGACAATACCACAGCTCTCCTGTGGACTTGTTTTTGATGTTTCCTTTATGCTGACAACTTGTTTTGTTTTGTGTTTTATGTTGGGTTGTACAAAATAAGAACCCTTGCAACAGCCATATTCAATCATTTTGTGCAGAGTTTTCAGTTACCTGAGTACCTTATCTCTGTGGCTGTCTATTCAGAATAATCATTGTTCATCCATAGTTATATGATGGGAGTTAGGGCTTTTATGCAGGCTCTATATGTATAGATACTAGGTAGAGAATAAAGGGAATGATTGTTTACTTTAAGGTTTGCAAACCCTAAATCAGTATATTGTTTTTCTCTGACCATGCACTTTACTAAGTAGACATTTTTTAGACTCTGCTGATTGACCCTAGTAAGAAAGGCCATTCATTTTTGATATGGGACAAACGCCTTATGAATTCTAGTAGTAACACAATGTATTGTTTGTAATTTTATCTGGGAAATGTTGCCATAAGTGGTATAACGTTATACGATAACCCAAATCAACCCTCACTCATCATCCCCCTCTAACTATCACCCTTTCTCTCTTCTCCCCTTTACCTCCAAGCTACTTGAGCGACTTGTATACACCTGCCTGACTCACTTTCTCTTCTTCAACTCCCTCCTTGACTCTTTGCAATCTGGTTTCTATCCTCTACACTCTGAGACAGCGCTAATGAACGTGACCAAAGGCCTACTGTACTCACAACTAAATCTAAGGGTCATTTCTCCATACTAATTCTCCTGGATCTCTCTACTTGCTTTGACACTTTTGATTACCCCCTTCTCCTAAACATTGTCCACTTAATTGGCCTCCGTGATGCAGTCTGCTCCTGGCTAACATCCTACCATTCCAACCGCTCCTTCAGCACTTCCTCCTCCGGTGTCTCCTCCGAGGGCTGCAGACCTCTTTCACTGGGCCATGGACTACAGTATCTACTGGGTCACCTCCATGTCGGCAGCCCTGCAAGACCCACCCCCCGCCCCCCACCACCACCATACAAGGCACATAGTTAATTGATACATTTTGACACATTGTGTCATGTCGAATACCTGATTGATATAATTTATTTTAAACAGAATTATAATTTTTTAATGTATTCCTAGTATTGGTAAATATAAATAGTTAGTGTAATATTATTTATAATAGCCATACTGTGGAAATGTATACATTTTGTTACCTATATAAGGAAGCATCTGTGCTGTGTAAATTTTGGATATATGTACATACGACAGACAGTTATAATAGTGCTGGCACTGTATATGCATATATACATAGGCTCAGATATACATTCATTGGAACATACACGCACTAATATATGCATATACACAAACACATACATATAGCTGTATCAAGGCTCACTGTCCCTGGCGCTGCGGACAAAGAAGCAAAAGTCAGCAGCGCCAGGACAGTGTCTGCTGCGATCAAGCTGCGGCAGGTCCATATACAGCGATATTTTTCCAGTGCTGCAACCACCGCGGTCACGTCACAGCGGCACGAACAAATGTATGCTTCCTACATCTATATAGTGATAACAGCGGAGCAATCTGACTCTTCCTGCAGTCACACTGGCACAGAGGCTGCCATGGGAGACTTGGCCAGTATCCTGAGACCAACCACCATTTGGGGATTCTCCCAATCATTCTGGGAGACTGTCAGTTTAGAGCAGGAGGACCTACCTTATCCCGGGCTCACTGGATTTAAAGCCCAGTATCCACTCTTATTGTGACCTTGTGCAAGTCGCTTTATCTCCCCATGTTCAGACTTCAACAAAATGAGATGGTAAGCACCTTGTGGCATGGACTCATTGTGCCGATATTGTGTGATCTCATAGCTCTCACCTGTTCTTATGGGACCTTACATGTCTGTGCCTTGCAGCATGGAGAGGTAAATAGAAGAATAGTCCTGCCTTGCAGTAAACGTAGTAGTAGTAGTAGTAGAGGTTGAAAAAAGACATACGTCCAGCAAGTCCAACCTATGCTAAATTTAGACGACAGATACTTTATCTTATATCCATACTTAGAGTATAATGATCCAGAGGAAGGCAAACAAAAAAACCTAGTGAAATATCATCCAATGATATCTCATAAAGTGAAAATAAATTCCTTCCTGTCTCCAAGAATTGGCAATCAGATTATTCCCTGGATTAACATCCTTCTCATTTTTACTTATTTGGTATATTCCTGTATACCTTTCCTTTCTAAAAAGATGTCCAACCATCTTTTTTAAACAAATCTATTGCATCTGCCATCAGTCTCCATGGGTAATGAATTCCACATTGTAACTGCCCTTACTCACCTCCACAGCGATGTGAGAGACTGATAAAGTCAGACAGAAAACGATTACTTGATGTTATTGCTGCTAAAGGTGGTTCTACAAGCTATTGAATCATAAGGTATACTTAGTTTTTCACACACAGCTTCTCCATTTTGGCTTTATTTTTGTTAAATAAATTATGACACGGTGTAATATGTCATGTGTACACACACACACACACACACACACACACACACACACACACACACACACACGGTGTAATATGTCATGTGTTGTTGTCCATCTGAGGTTGTATTTACCTAATTGTAAGACCTGCTAAGGAACAGATGATTGTTATTATGTCCTGATATGTAAAACCATAGAATTCAAAGAGGGTGTACTTTCTTTTTCACACAACTGTACACTCGTGGGTTTTTATACCTTAAGTGAGTGGGGTCCTACCCCACACATAAATCCCATTTAATCAATAACTAACAGAACCTTATAATATCTTTACTTATTTTATTTATATATCATGTATTTTCAGCTCACAAGATAAAACCTACAGGGTGAAATAAAAAATACACAAGGTCCGTTTTGTGTAACATCTTCAGTATTATAAACAGCTCCATTATGTACAATATAAAGTCACTTGTTTTGCATCAAAGAATCAAGCTGTCACCCAGTTTAATTTCTGTTCTCGCTTTCTTTATTGATCAGCAGTTTTCTGTCCTGTGCTTTTATGAAATCGCTCCTTACCTCTCACATTTGTAGTTGGACTCATGAGAAACTGTCACCAATTTCACTCTGTATCTGGAAAATACTTAAACCAATGTGAGGTAGAGGGGGGGGGGGGGGGGGGAGAACACTGTAAAACTGAGTTAGATACTAACTTTCCATCTGAAATATTAATCCATTACGGCTCATATTTACTGGAGCAGTCTTCTACATTAAGACACCTTCTGGCCCGGTAACACACCTTACAGTCCATTGACTTGAATGTAAATGTAAGCTGTCTTCTAGCACCAGAAGGTGTCTTTATTGTGTGCTAGGAGCACAATACATATATCCGCAGCATTTGTGACATTACATCACAAATCACTTAATCTGGAATCCTGCCCATAACGTAAAATAACCAAATCTATTCTAATCCAGGTTGCAAATTAGTATCACGTACGGTAAATATTTTTTAATGATTACTTTTACTTTCTTCTTTCCACACTATGTTGTTCTAATTGTTTACATTTTAGCACACAAGTAAGATCAAGACTGATGTGACTGCAATCATAAGCCAATGTTAGACAAAGTTATCACCAAACAAGTCATTCTAGATAAGGTACATGTTCAAGTGTAAAATATAGCCACACAACATAGAACAGGGGGGGTGGCTTCTAACCAAGAACAGGAGGGCTACTCTTATTTTACACAGTCACAGTAGGCTTATAACTTGTTTTGAAAAACATGTAAAGTGGCTTTGTTTGAGAAATGCACAATCAAGACTAGATATACAGTTCTATAGAAGTGAGTCAGGTGGCCAATGTCATACCATAAGACTGGTAAAATAAGGCTAACCCACTGTGATTTAAATTACATCAGAACATTTAATCACAAATAAAAGATTAAAAAGGAAGACACACATTAGTTTGATGCACCCTGTTCTTCTATATTCTGGTTTTGCAACGATGACCACAGAAATCATTTTCTGTCCAAGATCATCATTGACCCAGAAAAAAGATCTAGGTTTCAATGGGATGATGGTAAGTAAACCTCTAGAATCTAGATTATCATTAATTGAGTAGGCAAGGTGAACACAATTCCAAATCTGACCCTGGAAATGGCATCATAGGAGCTTCAATGTTCTTCACTGTGCAGGCATCTTCTTGTTCTGATTTGTATACAGCACTCATGTACACATTGCTCTTATGGAGTGTTTTCTAAATACACAATCATGTTCTTCGTTAGCTTCAAAATTCAATGACATTTCTTGACTTTGGATACATGCCATGAAAACAACTTTGTTGGCACACACTTTTAAGATGTGGATAGAAATAGTATTTTATATTACATTGCAATCTGTCTGTTAGTTCTATGCTATTTCTAGTCTGACCATTTGTTTAATAGCTCACCTTTTGTTATTGAAACTGAGATTGATTTGATTGGATATGTATGCACGGTGTTATCGTTCTTTGTTCCATGGCTTGGGTGAACCTTACTTATTCTCACTGTACATTTTACTCCTACATGTAGTATTTTAATACCATGCAACAACAATGTACTCTGATGATATTAGCATAAACAATGTTGTCCCACGGTTTCGGTTGACAAAGAAGTTGATCAAATAAAATCAAATAATGTACCTTTGAAAAAAACATTTCCATTCAGTCAGCAGCCTAATAAACGATCTATTTTGTCATAAGTCCTTAATGCACCAACGTTATGAAAGGCTATGGAGTATCACATGGTGTTTTAGTGCACCAGCCCTGCTTTTTATTGCTTTAGTACAGTGCAGGAACTGTGTTACCGTCAGATTGGAAAACCTAAAATGACACAGAGGTCGGTAACATACGACAATGCGATGTGTTATTGAGCCATCAGAGAACAATGAGGATTTCACATTCCTATCCATATACAGTATACAAGACTGAAATAATGTTTGTGTGTGTATTTGTACCCCCTGTGATTGGCCGGCGGACGGCCACAGCTCATTGGCCTGCGGGGTTGGACAGTCACACCATCCTCACACCGCGTGCGCCTCTTGGCCTCACTGTCCATTTGTTGACTGGAAGGACCGCACATGGACCCCACAGTCAAAGCTCCTCCACTCCGCAGCCTCCCTCGCGCTCTCCCCTTCCACCCGCTCCCTCACTCTATCCCCCTTACCAACGCGCCATCCTCCGGCGCGTCCTCCCGCACACCCCCGGGGGGAGAGTGTGCGCCCGCAGGGGGGGGGAGAGTGTGCGCCCGCAGGGGGGGGGGGAGAACTGGTGGCCGCTCTTCTCTCTCCGCTCCACCCGCCCCGTTGCTGGTGCGGTGTCCCTCCTTCTGCCCCGGTCCCCGTGGCTCCCTGCCCGGGGCCGGAGGTGGTAGGGGGGGGAAGAGTGTACGCCCGTCGGGGGGACGGAGTAGTGGTGGTGCGGGAGATGGGTGGTGCACGGTCGCGGCGGGTGTTGTGATGGAGGCATGAGATTCAGCACTCAGAGATCTTCCGGCACTCCTCTCCTTCACCGCATGTGCTTGCCTGCCTCCGCTCCCCCCTCCCTCCCCTGCGGCGATCAGGAACCGGACAGCGAGTTGAGCCTCCTTGCGGACCCACGATGTGCCGCGCTGGGGAGGGGGGGGGGAGGGAGAGGAGGTGGGACCTGAACCACCTCTCCTCTGCGTCTGCCTAAGCTCCCCCTGCTGCCCCAAGCTGCGGGGGGGGCGGGTTTTGGACGGATCAACGGAGGTGAACGCGGCCAGTGGAGATGGGGGGGAGCGGGGTGGGGATGTTGAGGTTGTTGATGGTCCCCCCCACTTACATCCGTCGCTGCCTACTCCACTTTGTGAGTGTGTGTGCATGAGAGAGAGTGTATGTATGGGAGAGAGACAGTGTGTGTATGTACAGTATGGCAGGGAGAGAGTGTGTATGTATGGGAGAGAGAGTGTATGTATGGGAGAGAGAGTGTGTATGTATGGGAGAGAGTGTGTATGTATGGGAGAGAGAGAGTGTGTATGTATGTGCGTGCGTGCATGCACACACAGAGGACACCAGAAGTACCCACCCAGTCACCCACCCTCTCCGTCACCCATCCTCCCTCTCCCACTCACCGCGCCTGACCGCCCCCATCCTCCCTCGCACTATCCCCCTTCCAATCACGCCGTCCTCCCGCTCATCTCACCGTCGGCGACCTCTGAAGGGGGCGGGGGGGGGGGGAGAATTGGAGATGGGGGGGGACAGGCCCGTGACGGAGGGGGGGGGAAATCAGAGCTGGGAAGGGGGGGGGGCGAAATCGGACATCTGAACGCAGGGGGGGGAAGCTGTGAAGGGGGGGGCCTGAGCTTTGAAGGGGGGGACACAGACGGACCTGTGAACGAGGGGGGGGGGTGAGCGAGCTGTGAACAGGGGGGGTGGAAACACAGCTAAGAACTGGGGGGTGGGAGGGGGGGCGGCCGGATTGCTGTGAACGGTGAAGAAACAGACAGGGAGGTAGAAAGGGGAAGTGGGGGGAGAGAGGGGAAGTGGGAGGAGAGAGGGGAAGGGGGAGCGGAGACAGAGAGAGGGGGAGAGGGGGAGCGGAGACAGAGAGAGAGGGGGAGCGGAGACAGAGGGGGAGCGGGAAAATTACATCCCTGGCAATGCCGGGTATATCAGCTAGTAGTTACCTATATGTCAGCCCTGCAACTGTAATCGGTTAGTACTGAAGATCCTACATAGAATTGCAATTATAGGCACATATGACATCTACAAGACAAGTACAAAAGCCGTGTTTAAATGAATTACATTACTGACATTAGTTCTTTGACTGTCCTCAGAAACATTCTGTTCAGTGATTATTCCCCTGTGTTGCAGAGACGCTAAATGTAGTTATACAGTAATGACATTTAGGTACTGAAAGATTGGTCTTTGCTACCAAAGGCTGACACATCCCTGACTTCTCTACAAATGTAAAGATTACACCCAAGTGTAACCCCTCCCCACTACAGAAGGGATCGGCAATGTGTGACTAATGAAGTGGCTACTAAACAGGTATTATCTCCAATAATTCTGCACTCTATTGACATATATAAATATATTTGGCATGTTCACAGTGAGATGATACATTTTCCCTTGGCTGTTTTTCCATATCACTAGTAATATAAAATGGCAGCTGAACAATATTGCAAAAAGAACTGATTTCAAAGTACATTATTCCTCTGAAAAATCAGAGAGCTAGAACTTTTATTATATCGTTTCTTGAAAGAAACATTTGAGCCACAAATGCCTTGGTGAGTATTGTCCACTCATGTGTTGTTCATGGTGCATTAGTGCTACAATGTTTTTCCTACTGAGATGTACCTTTTGTAGGCTATATTATTTAGCTCCATAAATAGATTTAAACTTCCAACATACAAACTATGTTGCAGGTCTATAGAGTTGGAGAAACCATCAGCAAACTGAAAGCCAGGAGAAACTGATATTCTTTCAAACTGTGCAGAGACATACGAGATGGGCTGAAAGCTGCAACGATAACTTGGCATCTTCGGAGAAATCGATCACTCAGACTTTGTGTGTCCATCCTTCACTTGAAGAGACTTTCCAGAGCCAAAGTATCCGGCTATAAGATCACAGTTATGGTACGTAAACATCCCTACTAAAGTGAGTCCAATACCGGTATAACTAAGGGCTGTCATGTGACTTCCGAAAAGCATACAAGATAGGACGAGGTTCCCCACCACGTTAAGGTTCCCTAACACATGTATGGTGACAGCAGAGGTCAGTGTGATAACGAAAAAGCTTGCCAGGTTGTATAGCACAGAACCCAGGCAGCTGAGAAGAATGAAGATCCAGAGCCTGTTATCGCACTCAGGTGGGGTATCCCAGACCACCCCCTTTTCCAGGAGCACCGCAGCCAGAAAGAGGATGCAGAAGCTGGGGATGGACATCAAGTAGAGCAGCGTCACCGAGTCAATTTTTTCTTCTTTCAAAAGAGAACCTGGAAGTAAAATGTGATTGGACAGTTAGAAAAAGACATGATGGAATCTGCAGTCTTGCAAGATGAAAACAATCTCTCCGACCGTGCGCTAAATAAGAACCTGCAGTTATTTGTACAAAGCTAAGGTTTGATATTGAAGATACAGAGCCATATTTATTAAGAAGTGTTGCTCTATAAGACCAGGCTCCATTCAAGTGAATGGGCCAATAGGCTCACACTTATTACGCTGTGTTACTTTATAAGACACCTTTGGTGCCAGAAGACAACGTAAAGCCCTTTCACTGAATGGGCCATATTTACAAAGCCGCAGTGGAAGGTGTCTTATGAAGCAACACTGCTTAGTAAATATGGCCCACTCTGACCAATTTTATAATTAGCATTTAAGATGACCTTTTCATCATAATCACATAGACCCAGATCCACAAAGCTCTATCCAGTCACTTAACGTGGCATTAACCTAAATTAATGTCGAACCTAACAGGGTATCTTCAAAAGCCATGATACCTACGGTAAAGAGCATACTGTTACTGATAGGTTAATGCAGAAAGGTTATGTTACATTATTTAAGTTATATGTACCTAAACTTGGCATTACTCCCATCTAGACACTGAAAGAGAGCTTTGTAACACCGTGGTTAGGCATAATTTCCCCTCCACTCCAGATAAACCTCTATTGCGGTGTCTGGATACGCGTAATGCCAAGACTTGCACAATACCAGGTTATTGGAAGATAACAAACACACAGATACCCAGCAATCTCTAAGAAACCCCAAAAATTACCACATAATATATATGTATATAAGTATCAATTAGAGTGCTACTGGGCATGACTAAATGTATACAAAAAAACAAAGAATCCCAAAGCTACAACCAATATGACAAAGATATACAGTGAAATACCTATATATCTCTTGAAATGCTTTGGCCAATTAAAGAAATTATACAGCTAACCAACAAAACAATTAAATACATAAAAACGCTAACCAATCCAAAAATTTACAAAAAACAAGCCATCCAAATACCAAATAATTTAGTGAAAACAATAAACAGAAATAGAAAAAATAACAATCAATTGTAAACAAGCATTTGCCAAAAAAGACATTGCCTGTCACTGTATTTATCTGTACCCTAAAGGGGCACGGATTAATACATTAGCAGTCAATGGGCAATAAAAAACATTAATACCGCTAAGGTAATGAAGCTGTTTTAACAACAATTTTATTACTAGTGTACGTGAGCAGGGGGTCTCAGGAGCAGAACCGTGTTGATTTCAGGTCCAGGACCCCCTGCTTCCCAAGATACAGGCCCCTTTATGGGGTAAAATTGTTATTAAAACCCTGCGATCGCTGGCCAGATTGCAGGAGATCGCTGCAGGTAGATGAATGGGGCCATTTGAGAGAGGCGAATATCACATCGCTGCTCCTTGCCAGTTTGGCCATTTAGCTATCGCAGGTCTTCAGAACCTTTCTGATATCGTGATAACTACGCTGAAAAAACTGGCGGCGTAAATTTATTTTGAAGAGCAGTCGCCTGGTTTAAACCTCTGCACATACTGTATCTCCTACATACTTGTTGACATAATACAGTGACATCAATTTAATTGATCTCTACATTGTGCTTTTCATATAGTTTTAATCTACATAACAGA